>NC_051177.1:126792629-127092629 GCF_013339695.2 Rhipicephalus sanguineus | reverse complement strand
CTACATGCAGCAAGCCAGTGGTTAGATGCTGTAATTTGTATTGTTGGTGTGACTGTTGTACGGTGTGTGTTTTCACTATACGTGTGTATAGGGACGACAATGAGTGTCTGTGCGTATACATAGGCTGCTATATTAAGTGGATAGCGAGAAGCGTTTATATTGCGGCTGTGTACAGGAGTGATGGAGTCACTGGTTTACATACCATAGGGTCGTCGTTACATTTTCACATTAAAGTTGAAATTATGCTATTTCATCAATGCCATGCACGAGAGAAAGCGTCGTTCACCTCATCTGCTTCCTGGCATTGTTTTAAGTGTGGTTTCATGAAAGGTGTTCCATAAGACTGTTGATGATAATAAAGTTTTTTTAAGTACACGTCAAACATGCTGACAATGTCGTCGTCTCGATTTTATGCCGTATTTTCGTTGTCCACTCCTCCGTAAGACAGTTTTTTTAATGGTGTCGTATATTATTCAATTATTTAGCGAAGTTATGATTTGCAGCCCCAGTGGAAACGACGAACAGGTCATTGGCGTAGCCAGGAAGGCGGAGATTCAACTCCCCCGCCCCCTCCTCCCACCCCAACGAAAGCTTCAAATTTAGTATGCGTATATATACAGGCCAACATACAAACACACGCGCGAACATATATACAGGGTGTGTGCGCCCCCCCCCCCCCCCAAAAAAAAACATTTCTGGCTACACGTCTGCGATAGGTAATACCAGTGTCATTCTGTATCTTTAAAAAAATACTATGCCTGATGGTCAATGTTATCACATTGATGTTATCAATGTTATCACATTCTTATCACATTGATGCTTACGCTCTCAGGAGAAAAGAAGGGAGTTCACGCTATAGCTATACACGGATTGGTGTCCGAAGGAACAATGGTACCTTTTTCTACTCAGGTAAGCTTCTTCTAGCGCATCGGCTCTCAGAAAGGGTCAATGCGGCAGTCTGACTTCAAAGAGCAAGATTGCCCTTTTACTATATACGAACTCCTTGTGTTTTCAACTGCGTCGGTTCACCTTACCATTAGAAACCATCGAAAACAAAACTATTCCTTCTTCAAGAACCCCTGACACCAAAATTGCAAACTCGAAATGCTTGTGTTGTTGCGATAGCCTGCGTACGTAGGTACCTCCGATCCCGCGTATGTGGCTTGCGTAGCCCTCAACGTATTTTAATATGGTAACGACAGAAGCGCAAGTGCCCATTCGAGATTGCCGCACCTTATGCCATCGTTATAAAGCTGACGTGTTTAGTGGTTAATCTGGTTCTGCATGATGTTTCGCTTGTTCCGCGAGCATTGTTAACGTCACAGACAGAAGTCAGCAATACTCGCGTTTGTGGGTCGCCCACAACATCACGTATATAACTGACAAACGACGGTTTCTATCATCACGCGCTCTGTTGTCGGGTTTGTCTGTAGATGCTTCTGGCTGCTTACGCCAGTAGCGTTTAGAATTACGTCGCCAGGAACTTCTTTTTTTTAATGGGGAGACACTCTTTAATGTGAAGTGGGCGTTGGGCAGGCCGGCGTCACGTGTCGTTCTATTTATAGGTGTTTCATACTAGACAGAAATTTAAGCAGGCGAACGTGACTGGTGTGTTACACCACGCCTGATACCACAGCACATAAGTCGTTTCATCCAGCCGCCCCGGTGGTACAGCGGTCACGGTACTCGGCCGCTGAGCCGAAAGACGCGGGTACGGTGCCGACGCTGCCGTCGCATTTATATGGAGGCACAATGCTACATTCCCGTGTACTTAGAATTCGCGCCGCGGAGCGCGTTCAAGAAACCCAAGTGGTCGAAATTTCAGCAGCCCTTTACAACGACGTGCCTTATAATCACAGCGTGGTTTTGGCACGCACAACCTCAGCAATTATTGTTACGCAGTCCCATCCTTTTTTCTAATTTAAAAACTGCGCTCCCAGCGTTACCAGAGTTCGAGTCAATGCGGTTTTATGATGCTCCACCCCGATGTTGCGCTAGTTTTTTATAACTGTTCGCAGTCATCTTAAAGCGGCGCCAAAGTTCACCACATTTAACGACGCTAGACCTAATTATATTTTACGTTAGAACATCTACGACTGTGAATGGATGAAAAACATCGATGAATGAGGTTTGATCAAGGATGGATGAGTCAGGACGTCATTCTTAATAATACAGTGAAACGACGGAAACTTTACACGACCTCATTCCTAGTAATGACGCAGGAAATAGCTGAACGAGACTGTGATCGTTTTGGTAGTATCGGAGACTTCATGGGCAAGATTGCTATGAAACAAAACTTCCCCATGGGCACTAAAGGCGCGATAAAAGCGTAGTGTCTTAGGAGATTGGTTTCTCTCATGCACTGGCTCTATGGGTAGTGGGCAAAGGGGAATAACGCAAGGGAAGACTACAAGATACGATAAGAACGACCTTCTTCTATAGCATTACATACTGTCATCAAGACAAGCGATGGTATAGTCATTTCTGGGCCATCGCCTCTGGGATTTGCGCTGAAGCAGACTGAATGATTTCTCAGTCGTTACCCGAGGACTCACTCAATGCGCAGGGATGATCTCAGCTCCCTGCAGCCTTACTTTGTCTTGTTTTTTTTTTTCATTCAGTGCGCGCTTGGCAATGACTTCCAGCGAGTAACTGGCCAGCCCTGTTAAAGATTATGCACTGGGGAATCCGCTGTGTGTCCTATGTAGACGCCCGAAATCTCGCCCTGGCCATGATATATAATCCCGAGTGCCGTAGGCACGTCTTATGTACAGTGCCGACGAGATGTAAATGATAGATGAAGAAGTCTGCGATTGCTTCCCGTCCTTGGGACGTAGAGTGTCGGATGCATTCGATCTCTCGTGTTAATCATAGACGAACGAGGCTCAACGCAGGGTTGCCAATGGTGGCTACTTTTCACCAAATTGGCGAATTTGAGAGGCCCGTGGCGACCTAATATTATGAATGGCGACATGGGGAATTTTTGGCGATTTTTGGCTTAGGTCTCCACTGAGTAATGCATCCTAAGCTCAGTGTCTTCTCAACGAATGAGCGGCAACATTCTCTGTATTTTGCTTGGTTTTAGACCCACGAGTAGAATGTGCATATTAGGCGTCATTCGGTATGCCCGTCCTGTAACTCGTGTGTATCTCCTCAATTCATCTATATACAAGAGGTACTGAAACGTCCCCCAGCGACATTCTAGCAAAATGTAAGTCAGCGGACTGCCCTGCAAACCGCGAAGGGGCAGTGTTTGACAATAAGTTTATGGTTTTAGGTGCTTTAAGCTTCTCTAAAGTTTCGCTTCTGAGGGGGCTAGACGATGGGTTGGCCGCGTGTTCAGACCATTTGTCCTGCCAAAGCTCCAACTGTTCTGAATAGCTTGGCGACTTATACACTGTTGGAGTACCCCCAATTCAGCTCGTTAAGACTGTTTTGAAATAGCGAAGAGAGGCGGATACGTGGCTATTCGTGCAATAGGAAAATATTTATTGAGGCATTTTCCACTGTTCTCGGTGAGCGTGTGCAATGAAAACGATTGCTATATAACATTTTACATTGTCTAGTTGATCATTAATAACGCATCGGATTGAGGCGTGTATATATAGGTGGCTATAAGAACGGGTTGGTGGCGTCCGGTATCATATTAGTTCACAATGAAAAGGTGTAAAACTCACTAATGATCGGCTACTGTAAGAATTCTCTCGTGTTACCTTTATTAAACCTTTTAATCCTTTTAATTCATAAAGAGTACATAAAGCTGTCTACAAACGACGCTTTCACGGTTTTCGCCCAAGGTTTACCACACTTTTACCTTTGAAACAAGCGGACAGGGATGGAAGTATATCATGAGCGTTTCATTCATTCACCCTTGCGCCACCACGCACATCTGCGGCTAGTCGGAGAAGCAGCTCATGGTGAAGCGGGCGATACGACTGCATTGAGAAACGTCAATATAATTTCAGGGTCTTGGATGCTACTGTATTCTACGGGGCTATACGTGAGTGGAAACTTTTATTAGTAGGTATGCCGCACATATGTAGAATGGCGACTTTTTCGGCGAAATTTGTAAAAAAAATGGCGACTTTTGGCGACTTTTTGCTCGTCGTTTGGCGACATTTACTCGAAAGTCAGTGGCAACCCTGGCTCAACGCATCATCTTACCAGAATTTTCTTTTCCTGTTAATCTGTTTTCCGGGCTTTAATCAAGGATGTAAATGTGCTACGAGTGTTGTTGTTTTCGTAAAAAAATAACAAAGCACAATCGAAGAACCACCATAGAAGGCACGTTATCTAGACTGCGCTTCGAAGTTCATTCTGCGAAAAAGCAATAATTTAAATTTTAGGAATTAAAAATAAAATCTTAAGAACTCAAAAAAGCCATTTAACATCGTGAATTCATGTCTGTGCACTTTATATATACGTACATCCCTAATTATCTTATACATAAAGATTATATGCAGTAAGTAAGCGTCAGCTTACGCTGAATAGCCGTACGCTCATTAGGGAGTTTTAGCTTGAACGCATACTTCTTTACGCTACCGTGTTACCGGATACCGGATGGAATCTGCGCATGCGCGAACCTTTAGGAACGTAAACTTTTGCGGAACGTAAACTACTCACCGGATAGGCTTTACGTTCACGGCCCTACCTCGCAAATTCACCTTCGTTCGTGGCTATTCGCGCCAGACTCCAGCCGCCGAGTCAAAATAAGCCGAAGTGCGAGCGCCACTTACGATAACCTAATTTCAGCCCGATTACCGAGGCTAGAGCGACCTAGAATACCGAATCCGCAAACGTGAGAGGCCTAAAGACGCTGACCGGCTGGATAGGTGGTGCCATCTAGCGGGGCCATGGTGTACCAGGCAAGCACTAAATTGTTATTGCAGAAACATCGGGCGTTCTACTTCCAATGTAAATGCCTTGCAGCGGCATAATTACGAACGAGTTGCCTTTTTAATTATTTCCCCCCCTCAAGAACACTAAGCGAAAACAAACGTGACCATGATTGTGGTTGCACGAAGCGTCACAAGATGTCGACACCATCGCCCGGTAACCCGGTATTGCTACGCCCCTTCGCTTATACCGGGATACTGCACACGCTAAAAACCTCTCTTATGATTTTGCCGCAGCGTAATTCAATATTATCTCAATTGAATGTAGTTTAAATGCAGTTATCATCACCACTTAGTGGTTTGCGCAAACGTAAAGGTTTACGTACGTACGTAAAGGTTTACGTTTGGGCAGCTAAAAAGCTTTACTAAAACTCGAGTTCCGGTAAAACGGTAAACGTAATCCGGTAAAGGTAACGTAAAGAAGTATACGTTACATGCTATAACTCCCTATTTGAACTGTTACGTTGATCAACATATAGTTGTAATAAAAGCATGTGCTAATATATCAGGAACTACAGCTTGCGATATATAGACATCTGAGCAGTGTAAAACCATTGGGGACTATACAGGTAAAGAAAGCTTCTATTTAGCATACGGCATTACAATCGAATGATTGCACCTACCTCGCTTACTCTAACTGCCTCTTCTGTATACTGCGCCGCCGATCCTTTACGTCATAACAGCCGTAATTGTGTTGCATCACTGTTGTCGCCAAGATACCTGACATCACAGATAAACTCTTCGCTTTCTATCTTTGCACTTCTATTGCCGTACTTGCCACTTCTAGTGCCGTATACTGCTACTTGTGCTGAAGTACGAGTAAGAATGCATATAACCCAGAGCACGACAGGCTATTTCGGCTAGGTAACCGTATCGATCGTAGCCAGGGTTGCCAATGGGTGGATTTGAAAAGGAGCCAGGACTAAACTGAAAGTAGCCAAAGTAGCCCTACCCCTTAAGTTTACCGCCAAATTTTCAGCCAGATTTGCGTCTTCAGACGCCTACGGGACTACGCCGAAATGATGCCACTCTGTTTTGCCGTTTATGGCTAAGAGCGGCTTTCACAAAGTCATTCTCCTTTCGAATCCAAATGGCTGACAACCCGTTCTGTGACAACTGTGGTAGCGAGGAGACACTACAGCACATCATCTGCGACTGTCCTCGCTACAATGCGCAGAGAAAATCCCTCGCAGTCGCTCTTGCTCGCATAGATCCCAGACCGATGACGGCAGGAACCATTCTGGAATGTCGTCCTGATAGGTCATCGCGGGTGAAGGCGACGAAGGCAGTGCTCAACTTCTTGAAGGCATCAGACCTGCACCGTTGGTTATAGACTAACGTCGTTATGATGACCGTAAGATGTGTGTGACTTTTTGTGCGTGCGTGCTCTCCTTCTCTCTCTCTCTCTATCTTTATATCTCCCCCATCCCTTCCCCCAGTGTAGGCATACCGGTCCTTCTAGACTGGCTAACATCCCTGCCTTTCCTTTTTCTCCTTCTCCTTCCTCCTTCCTTCAGCCAGATATAGCAGAAGGGGCATTATCAATATAATTATTATTATTCAACAATAAATAACATCATTTTGAACAAGCAAGAACAGAGAAAATAATTTCCTCCTTGTTTGGTCCGCAGGGCACATACGAGTAGAAAATAAATGAAGAAAATAAACTACATTCAGAGTAATTTTGTGACATACCAGCCAACAAGTGAGTAGCGACATTGAACGTTGAAGCAGTTTATTGCAATTATATGAACAGTCTCGGCTGGTTTTTGCCGTCGCCGTCGTCTATCGCTGTCATGTCCCGTATATATATATATATATATATATATATATATATATATATATATATATATATAAAAGCCACTAAGAAACGTAATTCAGAAAAATTCTTTCGAAGTGCGGGATCGAACGGGCGACCTCTCGCTCCGCAGCGTGCGGCGTTAGCCGGTTAGGCCACGATGCGCACGTCCTTCAGCATGCTTACGGCGAGCTGTTTATATACACCATTTAATTCAGCGTGCTTTCTTGGTCACCAAGGGTGCGAGGGGCGAGCTTTAAAGGGCGTCGCCCCGCTCGCTTGCGTGGCAACGCGCGCGCGCCCCCTGCCACGCAAGGTGCACTTTGCTCTACGGCGCCTGGTGACCTGCGCGCGTGTTTATCTCGTGAGGGGGATGGTTTGTATGTCTTGTGCTTTCCCCGCGATGTCCGCGCTGAAGTTACAGAGCGTACGAAGGTCACTTCGCTCCCTGGAGTGGCCGCGTTTTGAAAGAAGCGCGCTGTTCAAACAGAAAGAGGTAACAACTGTGACAGTTGTTAGTTCGCGCTCGTCTTGTGTCTACCTGTGCGTTGGTTTCGTGTGTCCTTCTGTTTGAGCAGTGCGCTTTGTGTCGAGCTGTGACACTTGGTAGTTCGCGCTCATCCGGTGTTTGTGCTCTTTTCGTTCGTCACTCGCGCTTGAGCGATTCGCTGGAAATATTGAGCTACTTTCCGTTCTTTGCGTTACATTCAAATTTGTTGCTATCGCATTCCTTGCTTCGTCATCGAGGGCAAACTGACTTTTCTTTTCTTGAACCCGCTGACCAAATTTGTTCAGCAGTCTTTACATAATAGCAGCCCAGCTTCAGATAGTGAAATGTTCTTGAAGATGAACAGCCGAGCTTCACTTTGTTGCGCATCTCTGTTTTCATCATATTCACACGAGAACACGCGCTGCGCATAAAAATTAGAAACTTGCGCGTCGCATCAGCTTTGGTGGTGGGCAGCGTAAGCAGCACGGCAGCCGCGCGTTAACCAACATGTACGCAACTTCGTCCTTCCGTCTTTGCATCTGCACCGCTCTTCGCTTTGGAGTGCCTCCAAACGCACCAGCCTGCTGGTGAGAGAAGCACGCGGTCGCGCATCGGCTGATACGACAGGACAACAGTGTAGTTCATATGCAAACAGTTAGAGATACGGCTACTGAATGGTCCAAAACAAAAGTTGAAAAGTAGCCGAAAAAGTAGCCAAAAAGTAGGCACGCAGCCAACCTAAAATCTTCATTGCCGGACGGGGTCGTAAAGTAGCCAAGTTGGCGTAAAGTAGCCACCAACGGCAACCCTGATCGTAGCCGTCTACGTATGTCTCCTGGAACTTCTCGCTGGGCGGGTTGGCACATACGGAGTACAACAAATAAGGCGCAAACACACGCACTTGCCTGCCTATAGGCGTACACGAAAACGCGATGGACATTCCTAACAATGCACCCACGTCACACTCTGTCCCCTGCTGCAAGGCGTCCATTTTTCAAATCGACGCCTGCTTCGTCTGTCTTGCAGAAATTCTCACAACTGCTGTTGGTGCTGCGTCAGTGAATGGATCTGTGGACGTGCTTGCTGACGTACACACGAAGGTCATATCAGAGAAACGCACACATGTACCAGCATGCGCGCTGATAGAAGGTGTCCCAGCAAAATTTAGCCAATATAGGCTTTAAATGGCCTCGAATAACTATAGGAGGAGGTGACCGATTGCATTTATTTTGCTACTGCATGGGACAAATCACACTTCCCCCTTTATTGGGGGGTTAATTGCAAGAGCAGCGCGCAATATTAAACCAACTTCGCTAGTAATAAGGCGACCGGAAAACTTCAGCTTCAAAACTTGCGAGACGTCTAATTCGGTACTTTCTAAATTTTTAATGTTTACGTAATAATTATTTTATTGTGAAACTAGCCCGCGAAAAGCGTGTATGGGGCATATCACCTTGCTCAACAAAACCGCGATGGTCTTGTATGTTCAGAGTTTAACGAAAACGCGTAAGCTCATGTTTTCTATAGGAGCTCGTGCAGCAGCGTGTGGTATGAGGCCACCACACCTAACTTCTCCCGTCCATTCTTTTTTCGTTTGGTCAACTTTATTTGCGTTCGCTGGAGCAAAGAACGAAATAGAAGGCTGAGAGCGAGCATCCTGGCGAATTTACGGAGCCCTCCACTACGGCGTCTCTCATAATTATATCGTGGTTTCGGGACGTTGAACCCCAGATATTGTTTTATAGCATCCTGGCGCGGGCATTTGTCTCCAAGAATGATGGTCTGACGCGTAACAAAATTAATTGCGCTTCAAGGTTTCATATAGAAAACACGCAAGTGAACCGACGTAGTTTTAGCGGTATTTTAATCGCACTCGAGAACATTCCAACAAACTATCAAAACAGTATACAGACTAAATCATTCGCTTTGAAAGAATGGGCTCGCTCCGACAAAAGAAACGTCTAAGAAACGAGAAAGTAGGGGCAAGCGACAAGACTGTGCATGCTTGGAACGAGCCGCGGCAGCGCCAGACCCTCTTGTGGAAGCTTATTCAAACGGCATTATCATGCTCCGTTGATGACCCGAAGGTCGTGGCACCGAATCCCGGCCGTGGCGGCTGAATTTAGCTGGAGTCGAAATGCTTGAGGCCCGTGTACTTAGGTTTAGGTGCGCGTTAAGAACGCCAGATGGTCAAAATTTCCGGAGCCCTCCTTTAATCCCTCATAATCATATCATGGTTTTTGGACGTAAAATCCCAGCAATGATTATTATTGTGCAAACGGCAGCCGTTATGCATCCGTATTCGCAGGCATACTACGTCGACCATTCAGAAAACCGATCAGAAAAGAGATATCGGCGGAGTGACCAGCAATAGCATCGCGTTTCCAGAAGCTGTTCAAAAGTCGTGATGAAACATAATGATAGGGATCTATGTAAAGGCACCTGCAAGCATATGAAGCTAAGGCAGGAGAGATATCTTTTCTGCGCATAGAAGCCACAGCCACGACTAGGTGTGCACGTCAAAAACACTTTTCTATTTGGAACTCAGCCACTGATTGCAGTTTTGGTAATGTTATGCATTTGAATCACGGGCAAAAAGAAAGCTAGAAAAAAGGCGCATATTTCATGAGTACATAACGAAGCAAGTGACACAAATCTTCGACGAAGGTAGAGAGTTAGGCGAGACCGCATTACAAAAATGTTGCCAATTTCAAGCTAATTTGTTTTGTCATTAGCAGTTTGAGCGCGTTTTCGCGGTGCTTATCTTTCCCTTTAGTAGAACCACATGCTTATTCTTCCTACAGCGTACTTCAAACTATTACCGGACTTCCAATCTCATTAACGCGCCTTTCATCGCGCGATATAGGGTTCTCTTGCCGCTTCAGCGCATGCCTGCCACATTCACGTCTCTGCCATGACACATCGGCGCTGTGCCTCCCCTGCTATCCTCGTTCCGCTCCTCAGAAATTGGCTTTTTGCTGTTGCTGTTGACAACAGGGGAGGAGGGGTCGTCAACCCCCCCCCCCCCCCCGGAAAATTTCCAAGATTGCTTGCGTATATAGACACGCACACATACAAACGCACGCACACGAACATACATGAATTATGTTTGACCCCCCCACCCCGAAAAACATTTCTGGCTACGCCCCTCGTTGAAGATATTCGTGTTGTTTTTTAATGGGATCTGTGCACGAAGAGCAGCCGTCGTGTTATTTGCTGTATGCTAGCGGTAACCTAAAAATAAGCTTCAAGCGCCTGCATAAAAAAGGAAAATAAGCAATAATAATAACTCCATGACAGCACCACTATTGCCGGCTGCCTGCACAGCGGTGTGTATTATCCGAGTGTTGGTTTGCGTAACTTGCGGCGAAGCTTGACGCTGAATTCAAACTTCGCGCTCATGGTGCCTGTTACACGCATCGCAGATCCTTACGCCCGTGAGTAGTCTAGCGCACGCGTTTCGTACTATCATATCAGCTAAGATGAGCGACGTTTTATATGAATGGGTTGGTGGACTCGCATTGTGCACGGCTTTCATGAAGTGCGCTATCTAATGTAAAAAAATGCTTAGCTCGGCTAGGCCCCTTTATGCAAGCGAAAGCTTCTTTACTTGGTTATGCTCGTTTATCCTCGTAGCCGAAGCACAGTTTGTAGAGGTGTGCGAATAGTGAATTTTAGAACCGAATCGAATACGAATTCAATAGTGATGACATCGAATCGAATGCGAATACAAATCGAACAATAAGGCAGTAATTTTCAAGGCAGCCCTGTATTTGTAAGGTACCAATTTTCAAAACAGGCCAAGAATTCTACAACGTTATATTTGAAACAAATACTCAAAACCTTTAGCAAAGGAGCATTTCCATTACTACTAACCGACAAAAAATACCACTATTATTTAAACTGAGGCAAGCTCGTATACAGCATCGACTGGAGCCTTCGAAATATTTTGTAAACGCAGGCTGAAATGTAGCAGTGACTACTGTATTCAAGATGGTACTTTATCAACAGCTTTTAAATAAAGAGGAACAATAAGCGTTAAACATTTTTTGTGAGTTAACATCATGAACATCATGGTGAATACAGTGGAGTGATGGCACTGTCGCTTCAGCGACACCGGAGTTCTAAGCAAAAACGCCTTCATCCTGTGATCAACACAGCGTCAATAGTCCCGTAAGTACATGAGGAGTGCATGCACCTGGGGAATTCAATGATGGAAACAAGAACAGTTACTCCTCGCTGTTCTCACGTCGCGCTCCTTCGAGCATTCTTCGTGGCTGCTGATTATTCGAAAAACACAGGATGGGCCATCGTCCCCATCCTGTTGCCGCTACGTCATCTGCATCCGCGAGAAAGTAGCACTATGGCTCCGCTTTTCGCTTAAATGCGGGAGAGCATTGAGAGAGAGAGAGAAAGAGAGAGGAGGCTTTTAAAAAAAAAACAGAACGTTCAGCCAGATTATATGGTCCTACTTGCAATTCGGCAGGGTGAGGGGAGGAGGGGAGAAAAAGGCCCTAGAAGAGTGTGGGCAGGAGGATAAGTAAAAAAAATAAAATGCAAGCGTTGTTACGGCTGTCCGGGGCAATGGATGAACAGTCTCGGCAGTTAATGTAAAATATGACAAAAATAAGTAAAGAAAAGAACACTGATGTGCACAACACGCACTTTATTAATTGAAGGATCAATGTTTGCTGAGCAGACCAGTCAAATTCTACAATGTTCTTAACATGGCCCTAAGTGCCCCATTTTTGAGAAAAGACGGTTAATAAACGTCTTCTCCTGATGATGCGGTGATTGCAAGGTGAACGGAAGGATGGCTGTATGAATCTCACGTAAGAAACAAAACAGGGTAAAAAGTAACAACTAGCAGGGGAAGTGACAATCAAAGACTCCAGGCGCGAGTAAATCGGCTCTACCACCTATATTTGACAAAATATGAGAACTGTAAACGTATTTCGTCCCCATGCGATAGCACGGAGTCATGAAGTATGCGCAGCAAAGCACCCATTTAGGTTAGCCGTGGTATTGGGCTCCCGGTTGACAGTTGTTTTTTTTTAATCCAAGAGAGTAGCAGGGGCCGACACTGGACTAGTCGGCAATCCATTTTCAAGAAACAGTGGACAACTCACTGAGAAGGGAACATGCGAAAGAGCTGAGCCTTGTTCAGAAGCTCGACTTCATAAAAGTGGTGTTACTGTCTCCCCCTTATCAAGGCACTGTTAACGAATCATGTCCACTCTTTCGTAACCTTTATCCTATACATTTTCTTCCCTCTATAAATTGCGCTCACTTGTTAGTCAGCGCCCGTGTTGTGTGCATATTTTGTTGGGCCTACTCTTCGCCCTGTTTTTCCCTTCAAATTAACATGTACCGACTGGTCATTCAAGAAACTCTACTGGGTAGCTTACGGAGTACTGGGTACTTCGCAACTGTACTTGTAGTAGGCGCCTTAGGATGATCTGCAACGGACAATCTCGAGCTCACAGACGTTTGTTCGTTCGAGGGATGGTTGATGCATCCACTGAGAAGCGAAGCATGACAAGGGAATGAGAAGGCGATGCAAATGGGACCCCATACCTCTATTGGGTTCCACTCTCAAATGTGAAGCTCAAACATTTCTCCTCGTTTTTTGTACCGCCACATTTATATAGTTGACGCGGCACTGCCAGAGCAAAAGGAAGATCCTAGGATCGCATTTTTACTTCAGGAGAACGCCAGCTTAAAAGCTCAGCTTCAACAGATGAGGGTTGAGTTCGAAGCTCTCAAAAATTCAGCACAGGCCCCGGTGCGGCCTTCGTCAGCACAGCCGCGGCCGGCTAAGCGAAGGATAGGTACGGAAGGAGAGGTTGCGGCGGCGTCCGACTCGGCCGTCCTTGGAGCAATCAGGGATTTGCAAAAGTCGCTAGCGCGGCAAGCGGAATGCTTTGACCTCGTGGCATGTAAAGTTGCAATGATTGAAAGCAGGCTTGGTCTAGGCGAGAACTCTTTTGTCCCGGTGACGCCCGTCTCGCTGGTTTCCCCGGCGTGCCCCGGTATGCCAATGGCTCAGGCCCCCGTAACTAAGGACGTGCCGGCAAGTCGGCAAACCAGTGGTAGTAATCATGGCTCCCAACGCAAATAAGTTTGTCATTTGGCAGTGGAACTGCGCGGGGTTTAGGAAGCGTAAGGCCTCCCTCCAGCAGTACATTGCCCCATTGGCGGTTAGGCCGCATGTAATTGCTTTACAGGAAACCATTGACGCGGCGGTTGCCTTGCCCGGCTATCGATCTGTATCGGTTAGGGGAGACGGGCAACGTGGTCTGGCTGTCTTAGTTTCGAAGAAATGTGCGTTTTTAGAACACAAGCTTGCGCTAGGCAACTCTACTCTGGAGGCCCAGCTCGTCGAAATCATCCCGAATAATTGGCTTAAGTGCAGCATATTCGTACTGAATGTTTACAGCACCCCTCGGAATCACAAGCAGGCGTTTTCCTCGGTGGTCGCAAAGGCGGCTACCCTAGCGGGCAAGTCGCCGCGTGTAGCTGTCGGGGACTTTAACGCCCACCACCAGACCTGGGGATATCCAAAAACCACTGTTAAGGGGAGAAACCTTGCTCAAGCTATGACGGACTGTTCCTTGGAGCTGGTCACGGATCCTCAGTTCCCCACAAGAGTGGGTAATTCCGTTACGAGAGACACCACTCCGGATATGGCATTTACCAAAAACGCGGTGGGAGTACAGTGGGCTAACTTGCAGGAAAGCCTGGGAAGCGATCACTTTATCCTCTCGGTCACGCAGGAAACCCGGGTGGCTCCACATAAGGAGTACAAGGTGACGGACTGGGACGAGTTTAGAAAGCGCCGCAAGGCGGATCAGGCCCAATATGACACGTTGGAGGAACTCTTCTCGCGATTAGCGGAGGATGCGCTCCTCGCAACCAAGACGGTCCACACTGACCTACAGGTGGATGCAATGGACTCGCGTCTTGCGCATTTGTTGGAGGCTAAAAAATCGCTGGTTGAGAGATGGCGCACACAGAAGCTCAATAGGAGGCTGCGTAAGCGCATAGCGCTTCTCAATAAAGAAATCGAGGACTACAGTCAGGAGTTATCTAGGCAGCAGTGGAATGAAATTTGCTCAAAAGTAGACGGGCAGATGCGCACAGGAGGCAAATGGAACCTCTTGAAGGTACTCCTCAATGAAACTAACTCGAAAAGTAATCAGAGGTTGGCAATTGACCGATTAGTACAAGCACAGAGGAGCAGTGGAGTCGATGACACGACTGTACTTAAGGAATTGGCAGAACGATACCTTCCGATTGGCCCCTCCGGGGACTGGGACTACCCGGACTACCGGGGAGGGCCGCTGGAAGAAATCGACTCGCCCTTGACGAAACTTGAGATCGAAGAGGTGCTTCATGCGCTTAATAGTCGCTCAACCCCGGGTCCTGACGGAATTACGAACAGGCTGCTGCGTAATCTCGATGATAGGTCCATCGATAAGTTAACCGAGGAGGTCAATCTCCTATGGGCAGAAGGCCGAGTGCCGGAGGCCTGGAAGACCGCCTCGGTGGTACTCATTCCCAAGCCGGGCAAGGCACTCGCCAAGGAGAACCTACGTCCCATCTCCCTAACATCTTGCGTAGGGAAAGTGATGGAGCATGCGGTACACAACAGGGTCTCTCGGTATGTCGAGGATAAAGAGCTCTTTCCACACAACATGGTAGGCTTCAGGCCGGGTTTGTCCACCCAGGATGTGATGCTCCTGATTAAGAGGCAAATTATCGACCGACGAACCCTAGATATTCGAGGAATATTGGCCCTAGATCTCGCCAAAGCGTTTGATACTATTTCACTTAAGTTCATCCTGGAGGCGGTCGAGAGCATGGGGTTAGGACCAAGGTTCCACGCCTATGTTCGCGCCTTCCTCAGGGACCGCAAAGCAACCATAAAGATTGGGCAGTCAAAATCAGGAACCTTCACCCTGGGTGCGAGGGGCACGCCGCAGGGTGCGGTAATTTCGCCTCTCTTGTTCAACATAGCCATGAAAGGCCTCTCGGAGCGTCTTTCCACTGTAGCCAATACAAACTACGCCCTATATGCCGACGACATTACTGTCTGGTGCATGGGAGGTTCGGATGCTGAGGTGGAGGAAGCGCTCCAGATGGCGCTGTCTATCACAGAAAGTTTTTTGGAGGGCACGGGGCTTCGGCTTTCACCCTCCAAATCGGAGTTGCTTCTCTACAGACCTGTTAGCCGTGGGAGGAGGCCCCACTCACCGCTTGATCAGGTACAGATTGCGCTAACCACAAGGGACGGGCAAGCGATTCCCAGAGTGAACTGCATTCGGATATTAGGTTTCCTTCTTGAATGCAACGGCAGAAACACACAGGTTCTGGCCCGCATCACCTCCAAGACGGAGAACATGATTCGGCTTATTTTACGGGTTTCAAACCGCAGGGGAGGGCTGAGGGAAAGTAATCTCCTTCGGCTCTACCACGCGTTCCTCATGAGCCATATTATTTACGTCGCATCATCTCTAAATTGGTCTAAACGCGAGGAGGATAAACTCGACACTTTAATGCGGAAAAGTATTAAAAGGGTGCTAGGACTCCCCATGAGTACCGGCACGGACAGGCTCATGAACCTGGGCATGCACAACACCCTCTCGGAGGTGATTGAGGCACAGCAACTAGCTCAGGTCGCGCGGCTCTCCTCCACCAAGGCTGGGCAGCGTCTCCTACAGTCGCTTGGATGTCATCATACGGGCAGTGCGGAACAGAAGATATTTTTATCACAAACAATGAAGGGTACTTATGAGGTGGAACCCTTCCCGCGTAATGTACATCCGCGGTACAATGTTGGCCGGCGAACGGCACGGGCCAAGTCTCTGCTTGACTTCGTAGGTCAATCCCCGGGAAAGGTGGCTTTCGTCGATGCGGCGCAGTATGGCCGCTCGGACAGCTTTGCGGCCGTGGTTGTTGATCATCGCGGTCGCGTACTAAACTCAGCTTCCGTTAGGAAGGTGTCTGCCTCCGTAGCAGAGCAGGTAGCGATAGCTCTAGCTATGAAGGACCCTTCGCGTCCTGAGATATTCACCGACTCTAGGGCTGCCCTCCGGGCCTTCGCTTCGGGTGTTGTCTCAAGAGAGGCTGCCGCTATTCTCAGTTCGAGGGCTGTAGGAGGCTTTCACACAATTACCTGGTTCCCGGCCCACATGGGCTCAGGGGTTCATCCGACAGTTCCCAACGTCAACGAACTTGCCCATAACCGTGCGCGAGAAATCACGTGCCGCGGCGGTGCGGGCGGGTCCGGAGGCGGCTTCACGGAGAGCTTCAGGGATCCACTTGGCACCTTCAACGAAGTTACTTCGCACTATCAACTGTCAAGGCGGCGATACCCCCTCCCGCATTCCAAGCTTACTAGGCCGCAGTCGTCGGTTCTCCGGATGCTGCAGGCAGGTTCCTTCCCGTCTCGCAGCACGTTTAGCCACTTTGCTGAAGGCATAAATCCAGGATGTCCTAGCTGTGGGGCGGATAATTGCACACTCGCTCATATGCTCTGGCAGTGCCCGGCGTTACTTAGCGCAAAGTTCAGCACAGAAGAGGACTGGGAGAGGCTCTTAAAAGCAACGAGCTCTCAGTCCAGCTGTCGGCAGTCCAGGAGGCCTGCGAACGGGCGGAGGGCCACGGTCTTCCAGTACCGGCGTGGGCGCGGCCAGCAACTGCGGCGGACCCCCCTTCGGGGGTTGTCTGATCGGGGTTCTCCAGGACCAAATAAAGTTCATTTCATCATCATCATCTAACCATAAGTGGTATTTGTTCTCTCTATTGGTAAGTGTTGTCTCTTTGTCGTCTCTATTGGTATTTGCTAGTACAGATTCGAGCAATGTCCCATATCGGCCCACTTCCCTTGCGTAACATTGGGAGGGGGAAGTTTACCCCCCCCCCTTTTTCCCAAATCCGAAGTTTTTCAATTTTGCATGTATATATACACGCATACACACCGACGCACGCACAAACGTACGTAAATTATGGTTAAACCTGCCCTCGTGCCCCCGAAGAAAACTTCTGGCTACGCCTCTAGCCCCACTTGTTGCGTTACCAAGGAGGGGACATGCGAGTTTCCTTGGGAAGTGGTCCTAGAATATTTATGCATCCAGGAGCTCCTTTCTGATTGAGTTGGCAAAGAAATTCTTACGTGTTTAAGGTATGAGGTCAAGTGAAAAAGCCCATTTTTGTCAAGATGTCATTTTTTGGCTTTCTTAAATGCGCGATTCATTGCCCGTCATTTCGCTGTATTAGGTTTCCGTCTACGCAGTTTGGTTCAAAAGATGCAAGAAAAAATGTTAGACCACCCATCGTCTACAAAACCGACACTTAAAGGGCCAGTTTTGTGCGTATCATAAAATTAGCTTGATATGTAGTAGTTTTTTAATTATGTAACAATTATATCAAGTGTGAACATGTAATAATGTTCTAATAGCATTGTAAACCCATCATTTTTAATCATAAGTCATAAACTTCTCACCAGTAGCACGCGCAACGCCGTACATCTCACTGACACGTATGCGAGCCTGTAAATCATGAAATTTGCTTTCTATGGCGCTATGTGTCACTTGAATAATGGCAACAGAAGCACATTTGATATTTTAAAGCAAGTTGCCGTCGAGCCTGGCCTCTACAGTGCAAAAGCTTGCCTCACAAATGATCGGCACCACACCGCAAAAGCATCCCATAAGAGCAGTAGTAGTAAAAAAATCACAGCATATTCACGGAGTGAATGATGATGAGTGGGCGAAGCTGCGGAGGTTCATCGGTAAACCGTGAATCTTCCGTGAATTCTGCCCAGTACATCATCACCGACGTGAGATCGGGCGCGTTTATACTAAAGGTTCGATGAGTTATGACGACTTGCAGCTCACTTTAATTTTACATGTACGCTGTGAATTTTCATTGTTTAGAAAACCATTGCTTTAGAAAACATCTGGCGTCTTTCGTTAAGCAGCTGGCGTCTTTTCGTTTTGCTTTAGAAACATCTGGCGTTCTTCCGTTTTGCTTTTACAAAACATCTGGCGTCTTTCGTTGGTTTATTTCATCAATCAACGGCGTTTTGAACAAAATTTTTATTGTTTAATTACGCACAGGAGAAATCTCACCAGGCACTACCTTGGAGGTAAAGAATGGCTGCTAATGGGAATGAGAGACAGAAGAAGTCGGCTTTTAGCTACCGCTGCGAATTTTTTATTGTTCAACAACGCACAGGAAAAATCTCCCACCGGCACCGCCTTGGAGGTCAAAGCGTAAGACTGGTTACGCACTACGACTACGACTACGAGGGACGAACGGGTGCCGCCTTAAGGAGCTTCGCCCCTAAAACATTTATTGCCTATATAACGTTTCTGGGCGAGTGGGTGGGGTCCTCAGTCCAGGGCTCCACTGGCCTTTGCGGCTCGCTGGGCTTGGTCGAGCAGAGCCAGCTGGCTCTCCCGATCCTTGCTAGCAAGCCGGCTCTCCCACTGCCTTGATCGAGATTGTGTCCCCAAAAGGGGAGAATTGACGTTTGGGGGCCGCGATTGGCATTCCCACGTGATGTGGGCGAGTTGGCCGTTCTCCACACCACGGACAGCTGCGCGCGTACATTGTGGGGTGTATGTGGTGTTGTCTTTGTAAGTGATGGTAAGTGTTAGTTTGCACTCGACGCCAATCTCGCGATGCTACAAAGCAAGCTAGAAAAAAAAAGGAGTTGCCGCTCGACCAAAGGCACACAAGAGTAAGATCCAGGATGGAACTGGCAACAAATATCATAAATTTTAGGGCTCTTGATCACCTTGTGTAAGCGCTGCACCTGTTTCAAATCTTCTTTGTTGATTTTCCCAGAACTTACATTTTTGGTATTTTTCCGCACGCGAACTGTCATAACGTTCTTGCTAATAAAGATATTTTTATTAAAACTTGGCACACTTCCTATCACATTAGTAGGTGTGCAATGAACCTCAGTGAGCGAAATCATGCCACAAGAGTTACCCTTACAAAAATCCCATATATGGACTTATATAAAAAAGCCATATATGGGTATATTAAAAATTGGGCAGATATGGACTTATATGGCCATATAAGTCCATATCTGCCCAATTTTTAATATACCCATATATGGAATCCCTATATAATGTCATATATGGCTATATCTGGCAAATTTTTATATGCCCATATATCAGCTTTTTATATTTTGGGTCGTAATCATAAAATAACAGCGGAAAAGACGATGGACGAACACACAGAGACAGCACGATTTACCGTCGTTGTGATATTTTGGGTGTCATATATTGCTGCACCTGGGCAGTGTAGCATATTAAACATATAAAGACAGGGACCTAGAGCTACTCTACGGTGCACATCTGAGGAACAGTGTTGCCATCAAATAATAAGCCATGTTTCACTGGTACTTATGGAAAGTTTGTTGGTGTCAGCCACTTCGAGAACTGTGGTGGTTCCTATCACTATTTCTATTAGACACCTTACACTGCCACCTAGTCAATTGCGTGAGAAAACTAGTGTGTGAATCTCACAGGGAACTTGTCATTCCTGGAAATATCACATCAATTTATGCAACTGGTTTATCCAACCACATGAAGCCACGTTTATGAAATAATTCGAATTCATTGAATGCATACTGCCTTACTTTCAGAGACATCATAAAAGAAGTCTTAATCAAAACATCTGTTACCCATATGGGCTGCTGGGGCAGACTCGGACTGTTTAATATTATGCAGCTGCAAAAAACAGTACATGATAACACTTGACGATGGTTGTACATGCAGATGAACCACCGATTTATTCTTTCGGCCTTCTGATAACTTTCAGCATGCCCCGCTCTGCCTTGGAAGAATTAGCTTCAGGATTCTCCGTGTGGAACTCGAACCATCTGAAATAAAGCAAAAGTGAATTTTATTTTAGACGAAATTTTCACACAGGACACAAATACTGAAATCTATTGCCAACGGAACAGTTATGAGGTGGCTGTGCAACCTGCAAAAAGTGGTTAGAGCCCTAACAGATATAACATGCTTATCACATTTCAAGCACTGATATTTAAGCAGAATGTAAATAACATGAGTAGCATAGTTACTCAGCTACAGCGTGCAGCATTTCTTCAGCAAACAGGTCTGAAAATTCCACACGCATTACAATTCACTATTCGACCAAAACTGTGTTTGTAGCACTCACAAAAGCAGTAAAGCAATCAACAAGGTGGTGACCAAACAGTTCCCATGTAATGTATAAAGAGTGGCGACAGTAATGTGCTGGTTTAATAGGAAAGCTCATTTAAAAAGCTTTAGGTATAAAATTTTGCCACAACAGATCATGAAATGTGTCCTTCATATTCTGAATATTGCATGCATCAAAGGTTGAATTGGTGAAGTTGAGGCATGATAGCTGCAGACTTATTTAAAAAGCATGCAGTTCATGTGTGAGAATGGTGAAAATAAATATTACGTATCAGGATATGTCAAGTCATAAACTCTGTGTGCTGCATTCTTTTCTGGTTTAAAAATAGGAGGCATATGCTTCATTTTTTCCCAGCTTAAAACTGGTTTATGTTGAATTAGGGTGTGTTAAAAACAAGTGGGTGCCAGAACCATCTGTTTGAGAACATCACCTCTGTATGTCCCAACAGCAAACATGTACATTTTTTTCATTTGCATTATTTTCTCTAAGGGGACCGGGGGGTGTCATATTTTGTGGAGCCATCGTCTTGCTTTTCAGCTCCATTTGGTTGCGGCCCTGTGTATTGCTAAGGCTCCTTGAGAAAACACCTCGAGAGAATAAATCAGTTGTTCTTGCATGCTAGATTGGACAGTCATCTATATGCCTGCTTAGCCCACAAGACATCCTTGTGCCTTACTCTGTTCCCTATAACAGGTAATAAACTTTTCCCAATTGAAAACAAGAATGAGGAAGGTTATTTTAGGCAAACTAACTTTCGCTAACTTTCATATTATGAATGTAACAGGTACAGAAGAACTGAGTGATTACAGTGAAAACTCGATCTAACAAAGTGATAAGGATGCTTGAATTATTTTGTTAAACCTGGGAGTGTTCTTTACGCATAGCATACAATAACCTGTGTAGTTGTATATATCACATGACTAGCAATTTTTTTCCTAAGATATTCTTCTTCAACGTACCTTACTTCAAATTTCCTCACTTCCTTTACACGAGTCGTGTTTCCTGCATACCAGTCACGGTCACTCTGCCTTACTACAGTGAACATGTGGCCACGAGAATTTTTTGAAATGCTGGTCTATTAGCGGAGTTACATGCGTATGATGATCAAAATGCAGCCCTCCCTCGTTTCACTCTTTGATGCGCTACACTCCATTCGTTAACTTATCTCTCCTCCTGGGCAAGTATTTCTCCTCACCGTGCGAGAAGGATAAGCCGCGAATATGCATACCTGCAGGCAGACAAACAGGTTCTCTCAGCTGCTGACATGATCAGATTTTCTGGTCACGTCACTACCAACTCTGGGGATACCGAAAGGCCCAAAGAGGAGCACAAGATTGTTTTTTATTCCGTGGCTATGTTTGGCATTGTTTATCGTTGCAAAAGTTTGAACTCGAAGCACACATTTACTTGAAATGTTAAAAATAGTGAAGCTGGTTTTGAGGCCCTTCAGCATTAATTAGATTATTATGGTTCTTTTAGTTAAAATTCAATTAATCTTTTACTGAATCAAGATTCTGACCTAGCAGAATCACAAATAGGTAGGCGAGTTGGTTTGGGTTCATAATGAAGGGACAAGGGGGCAGTGCTAGGACGAATACAAAGGACGAGAAGACAGGACACAGCGCATGTCCTGTCTTCTTGTCCTTTGTATTCATTCTAGTGCTGCCCCCTTGTCCCTTCATTTTGATCTAAATTTTGAAATAACCATTATTAATTCATACTGATTATTCTAACTTTTTTTTCAACAATCACACAAATTATATAAGTCCATTTCTGTTAGCCTATCCACTTCTTAAGCCAATCCTCCAAAGTGGGTGTTGTTCAGAGCGCGATGCTCTCAACCATTATTGTGAGAAACACGATTACCGCATCAAGTTCAACAATGCCGGTGAAACTGACACTAAAATTAATCCCATGAAGAGACTTGGAATCATGGGAGCTTCTAAGCTCATATGTGCACAGCCTTCGAGGGCACCAGCAAAAAAGGGCAACACAATTGCATTGATCGTAATCGAAGAAAGTACAACAGAAAAGCGCTTGTATCTCAAAGGATTTCAGATACAAACATGACTTCCATTTTCTTTACTGGCCAATTGTACTATATACAATTCACCCAGTCTGTATTGTGCTCAGTTGTTTCTTGCGTGCTCCGTCATCTTTTTCTTATCGATATTGTTATGAAGTTGGTGCAGCTGCTGTGTAAGTCTCCCTGGTGTAGACACTCGCCCAGTCTGCTCAGGGAATCTTGCAGAAAATGCCTATAAGGACTTCTTTTGGCAGCTTGTCTTTTCCCCATATGAGCCCTTGCCCAAGTTTGTACGCAGGAAGGTTAGCAGCCCCAACATCATAACTACACTGTACGCGTCATGAGGTCTCACTTACCCTGGCATGTAAGAAGCGCATTACTTCTGTCGGATACTGGCAGGCCAGGAGGGTTTGGACAAACAGTGTTCCACAGTTTTCATGTACTCAAGAGTGGAACTATTTGTCGAAAAGTACTTTTGAGTTTTGTACATTTAGCAAGTCAGGTCTTCAGGTTTCGTGCAAATGCGACTGTAAACGGTCCAAGAGGGGCAACTGCTGACCTCTGGCAAATGCAGACATTATGCACAGATGGGCAGACATTAAGCTCAGGTACCAGTCCCTGTGTATCCTTTCTGTAAACACTGAAGGAATGCAGTGTTCTGTTGTTCCTTTTTGCCAACTCATCCAAAAGAATGTTAATTTCTAATCTGCTCCATGTCTACTGTGAATTTACTGGAATCTACCCGATGGCTTAACCCTTTCCTTACCAAAGATGAGCTGAGCTCGTCCACACAATTTGTACCGTACCGCCCACACCAAAGACGAGCTAGGCTCGTCCACCCTGAAACAAGCATTTGAAGGCGCCGCAGTTAAGCTACCCTGATTCAATTAGCTGTCTTCTCTTTGGCTGTAACAGATGGCACAGTAAAAAATTTAAAAACACGCTCAAAACATGCATTTTAGTCAAGGAAGGGCTTGATTCTGGCAACTGGAATTAGAAAATGGGATCCTCCACTGTGCGCAAGAGGTGCGTGCTTGCTTGCAACAGCTCCATTCAAAAAAAAAAGTGCTTGTTTGCCGAAGTGTTGTGAAATGAAGAATTGCAGTTCTCCTGTGAATGCGGCAGTGACTACAAAAAGCAGCATAGTTTCTCTAAACTGCTGGATTCGGATGACGATCGTGCCTCAATACGTCGACAGAGGACGCCGTTAGATGTAACCAAACGCCTACCAGCACGTTAAAGGTTTGTTTTCAAGGACTCGCTAGTCCAATTGCGCTTTACATTTCAAATTTCAATGAGACATTTTCTGCACTGAAGGCAGGAGATGTTAGGGTGCTTTCCGTGGTGCAGTGCGGTGAAGCCAATCATCTGCATATTTTATAACATACAAAAAATATGTCGCATGTATAATGCTAATAAAGTGTCCTTGAATAATTTTTTTAGTTGTTTCAAGACACTTAGAATCAACCAGCCAAATAAAAAATATGGGTATTTTTGTATCGATTTTGGCCAAAAAAAACTCTCCAGGGAAAGAGTTAAATGGGTGTGAAAGCTTTCAGAGCAGCGCACTTAATCAGGCAAAAACAATAATGTACTATCTGCGTCAAATGAAACCCAAACAGCGGCAAGCCTTCACAATGGTACAGTGCGCGCCGTCCTGTCATTACCATTGACAGGCGCGTGCATCCGGTTTGGCCGCACTGCGCATACGCGCGCCCATCCATGGCGATAACTGGACGGCGCGCACTATACCATTGCGAAGGCTTGCCGCTGCTCGGGTTTCATTTGATGCAGATAGTACATAACACACAAAAATGCTTGGCTGAAATGTTTGTTTGTTGGGCTGAAAGAAGTGAGGGCGTGATTTTGCAGCCACTGTGACAGTCACTCATTGGCGAGTTGTGGACTTTCACATCAACAACAATGTCAGTGGGCATGGAAGTATACAGTTATGGTTACTTATATTATCATTGACATGACCATTGAAGTGCGTACTGCTGCTCTCAACGCTCATCCAGCCCTACAAGAAAGGTCTCAAATTGATGTTTACGCCTTGAAGAGGCTCCTCAGTTTTTCCCTGGGCAATAACTACGTGTGTTTCGAAAAGCCCATGTTAAGTGCAAGTCCAAGGCACACGAATCTGACAATGCAGTGGCTGGAATATAATTCCATTGCTTCTTTCAGCCCAAAACCAATTATTTTTGTGTGCTATGAATATTATCTTTCTTTGTGTGTGTGATTAATCGCTCTGCTTTGGAAGCTTCCAAATGCATCTAATCTATCAAGTAGATTTCTTTCAGTTCATGGTGGAGATGGAGGCAGACTGGGAACTACCTTTTTTGAATGTATTGGTAAACAGGAATAATGGAGCACTCTCTTTCAATGTTTACAGAAAGAGTATGCATTGCCCAGTACCTGAACATAATGTTGTTCTTCCAAACACTTGTGAAACGCCAGTAGTTGCCTCCCTATTGAACCGTTACAGACGTATTTGCATGAAACCTGAAGACCTGACTTCCTATTGTAGAAAAAACCAAAAGAACTTGTCGATGAACAGTTACACTTCTGCATTCATGAAAACTGTGGAGCACCATTTGTTTACGCCCTCCCAGCTTCCCGTTGCCTGACAGAAGTAAAACGCTCCAATTTCTTACGTGCCAGCATAAGCAAGACCTCATCACGTGTACTGTGCAAATATAATGTTGAGACAATACTTCTTTGCAGATTAGCTGGTTCATACTAAATTCTGGTCTTGTTGCACAAGCAGAAAGAAGAAAAAAGGCCACTCTCTATCCTGTCTCTCTTTTTCCTTCCTTCTGCTTGAGCAGCAAGACTGGATTTCCGGATGACGTTGAGGCTGCTGACATTCCTGTGTAAAAACTGAGGCGTGCACTTGTAAGTGGACGACGTCATTGTAACCATTGCGCTTTTTGTCGAGGTTGCACTTGGATACTATTATTCGGCCTAAGACAGAACAAAAAGAAGACCATTCAGCCACTCACGCTGCCATGAATAAAGTCCCTCCAAGGGCGATGACCTTGATCTTTGATGAAACAGCAGCATGAGGCACAGGCGATGCTTCAGTTGTGCAATGTTTCGTTGTGCGATAGTACTTTTGCTGTTTCTCTGACAGAGAACACCGCCACCGCCACTTTTGGTTTTCCATTTACAGTCGTGGGCCAAGATCGACCTGCACAAGGTCGCAGAAGAGGTTTTTAGAATTTAAAACATGACATCCAAACTTCTGCAGAAGAAACAGCTCCCATTTTGAAGAGGCGAACTCAGGCATTCTTTCTTAGCAGTTAAGCTCTGCATTTGCAACCTTCATTTTACTTATTTTTCTGAACTGCCACAATCCATCTAAAGCCAACCGTAATGTTCAAGGTGAATGTTTATACTGTATGTAAAGAGAGCACTAAGCTAGGTCACGGCAGCACAACTACAACTCCAGTTAACGGGATATTCTGGGCAGCATTTTTTTTTAAATGGCAAATTTGGACACTGATGGTGCAACTACATTGAAAGAGATGCAAAATTACCTCAGGGTGATTCCACGAGAGATCGAACATGCCTGTCCAATCAATATTTTTTGTTTTGCCTGGGTTTTTTATATGTTATGTGGCCACATTCAAAGCGCACGGAACCGAAAATATTATTTCCAAAAAACGCTCCCAGCGTGCCAAAAAACTATTTGGAGGCGGCCGTGTGGCCATCCTGTTTTAGCTCATCACAATATTTTTGGATTTCACGGGCAAATTTAACGCGCAGTATAAATGTTGTGTTGAAATTTTTTCTGTTGGTTTTATTATGCATTACTGTGAATTACATCCATGCTTTTTTTATGCTGTCCTCAAAAGGAAAAAAAATGTGAAAAAATGCCAAACACAGCCCAAATCAAAGAAGTTTGCTAAGTTTGATGCGTCTTGGCGCCTTTTCTATTTCGCACAGAAACATCAGAACAATGTCAAATGTAGAAAAGAACATTTCCAACATTTCTATAGGAGATCGTTTTCCTACGGGCAGCGCAAAAGAAGAAAAAAAATAGTTAGAGAAGCCAGTTTTTTTAAAAAAAGGTCCATTTTCAAGAAATAAGATGAAGAAAACACCGGTCTCAATATTAACCACAATTTTTTATCGAAGAGCGCTTATGTCAGTGAAAACACAGTTTTAATATCATATGTCCTCATTTGCTTTGTTCACGAGATATAACGGGCCAAAATGACCCTTGCTGTGTGTGCTCACTTAGTGTGATCAGTGGTTATCAGCTTGCATTGTGCGTAAATCTACTTTGCTCTGGTAGCTTGTCAAGAAAAACGTGTTCTCAGATTTTATTTGTGTCTAGTGTGTGCGAAAATGGGCTGCTGCCATCCTCTGAAGGGCTAACGCGTATGTAGTTTGCAGCCTAGAACCTCACCTACAGGCATCAGAGGAAAGGTGGGCGCACCTGTTCAAGATATTAATCGCTTCTTCTTCCTGAAGAAATGCCTCGACTACCTCATCGCAATTCTCATAGATGTAGACAGGTTTTCCTTGAGGCGCGTAAAGCAATGCTAGCAGACCTCACAGGTGTCGCGAAGATCCTCACCCTATGGCAGTAGCTTCTGGAGGAAGACAACAACAAAAGCAGGAATGAAAGAAAATTGACGCAACAAAAATGTTTTTCTCGGCAATCTTCTTTTTGCGGATGCGTAAGTAATCGGCACAGAATACTCAGACCTAGCCATGGGCTGCATGCATCCCGTGTAGTGAACAGCTAGACCAAGTCGAAACGTTTATACTGAACACCGCCGCACACATTTGCTCACTTAACTACTCATGGTTTCATATTTTATGACCAAGGATGTCTAAATGCTTTGGGGTGTGATAATTAATTTGTGGGCCAGACTCCTTGTCAAAATTAAGGATAATGCCCGTCTGGCGCCACCAGTGACGTCTGCTGTTCTCAACGTGGGAAAGCACTTTAGTAAAGTGCCAACAAAACATCATAAATTGGGCAGCTTCGGCCACTTATGGCTTAATCGTGCCGCACCGCACATTTTCTGGCTGCTGAAATGCTGAGGTAAAGGTTAAGATGATACAGGAAGACGTTACCTGCTACGCCGAAAACATGATAGCTGGAAGCGAAATTAACGACTCAGAAATGACTGAGATAACTTTTTACGTATGCTGTTTAGCACAGTGTGCGTTGAATGGGGAAGATGGTTAGACTGTACAATGCACGTAATGAAAGGGAAGCAAGCAGGCAGTGAGAAAGCACCTCAATAACAGTGCGCCTGCTGATTGTATAGGTCGGCAAACGCACTCATGAGTCGACTCACTCAGACTCAGATCAAGCCGTGAGTCTGAGTCTGGGTGAGTCCGGCTGAGCAATACGTTGGTGAGTTTGAGTCCAAGTGAGTCCGGTTGAGGGAAACTTTAGTGAGTTTGAGTCCGAGTGAGCCCTAAGCGCAACATATATTTATTGAGCGAGTCTGAGCGAGCTCCACCCTTCATTGCCGACCAATGGACTTATCTACTCACCTATCGGCATTACTATCAGCCTTACACCGGCTTACATTTATACTCAAATCTATTCAGACGTGCCTCAACGCACTAGCAATCATGCTCCACCACAATGTTTATTGATAAGAGGTGTGAGTGGGGGCGGTGGGGCTAAGGGAGGGTTCCATTACCTCCTCCCGCAAACTCTTGCATGGGAAGTTCTTGATAGAAATATCTCGTGTGAGTCGCACATCTCATAAAAACGTCCTTACTGGTTACGGGTGAAAAACAGCGCTAAAAAAGACGGGACAAGAAAGGACACGAGACCACGGCGCTGACTAAGAACCAAATATGCTTTATTCCTTCAGTTAGCATAAATATACTTCACCACTATCGTAATGAAATTACAGAAAACTCAGCCTGCGCAGAGGCAGCAAGGCGATCAACGAGACATGAATTCTATCGCCTTCGGAAGGAGGGAAATCGAGGGGAGGCTTACACATGCCTCGCCGCTATTGTAGATGTGATAAGCTTCTGAAATGAGGCGCGCGCGCTCGTCATGGTATTTTGACAAGAAAGTGGTATCGTTAACAGATGGATGGCAACCGCAACTGTTACAGTGAAGAGATAACTGACTATCTGTAGCTTGTTTCTGAACCTTGTTCGAATGCTCGCGCATGCGGTCAAAGGCAGAGACAGTACCTGGCGTCCTTATGAGGTAGGGATCGTCGACATCAAGGCGGCACAAAAACGTCTGCAGAAACACTCCCACTTATCGTTGCCAGGTTCCGCGCTCAGAAACAATGGCCCGGAACGGGCACTGCTCCTTGTGGGTCTTGGCGCTGAAGAAGGCCGAAAGGCTGGTCTCTTTGCAGGCCTTTACGAAAAAGCCGGGCTTGCAAAACTGGCATCCTCCGTAAAGGCCTGCAAAGAGACCAGCCTTTCGGCCTTCTTCAGCGCCAAGACCCACAAGGAACAGTGCCCGTTCCGGGCCATTGTTTCTGAGCGCGGAACCTGGCAAGGAGAAGTGGAAGTGTTTCTGCAAAAGTTTTTGTGCCTCCTTGATGTCGACGACCCCTACCTCATAAGGACGCCAGGTACTGTCTCTGCCTTTCTCCGGGATGAGTGTCCAGTGGGCGTGCGTGCCTTTTCCGTGGATATCAAGGACTTATATTATTCGTTGCCTCAGTAAGATGAGTGTACAGAAGTTAGCAACTGTATTTACAAATATGGGGCTCTTAAGTTTCAAAACGCAAGTGGAATCACTGTGGACAGGTTTTTAGAGTTTTTAAAGTTTTATATGCGATCCACCTTCGTCTGCTTGGAAGATAAGCTTTTTATACAGCGGAAAGGTGTGTGCATAGGCTCTTGCATCGCCCCTGTTCTTAGTGACATTTTATTAGCCAGCTATGACCGCAATCTTGAGAGCAAGCTAAGTAAGACGAGCACGGTAAAGGTGATGCGATACGTGGATGACTTTTTAATCTTTTACAGCACTAACCCTTCTGACGCGCAGCCTGCTGCTGCTACAATTTTTGACGTGTTCCTCGCGGAATTAAGTTCTTTTGAACTTACCACTGATCATCCCTCAGACAGCAAACTGCGCTTCTTAGAATTGGAACTCTCGTTCTCAAATAGCCATGTATGTTGGAGTTATGCGCCCAGATCTCAAAAGAGCCTTCTCCCTTTTTCCTCTGCGCACTCGAAGATTGTAAAACGCGGAATTGCAAGAGCTTCCATGAAGGCGGCGCTAGAGAGGTCCTGTGACCACCAAGTTGAAGCAAGTTTTCTTTCACAAGTAGCACGCCTGGAGCTCGCAGGTTTTCCAGCAACGCTTTTGACTAACATTGCCGAAAGCCTCGTAGCAGGCTTTAAAAACAAGCGCTCAGCTGCTGTGCAATCCGAGACAAACTCGAAGCAAACTGTTGCGGTTATCCCGTACGTGCACAAAGTAGCGCACAATCTCAAGAAAGTTGTCAGCAGGGCAGGCGTTAGGCTGTTGTTTTCTGCCCAAAATAAGCTTGGTAGCCTGTGCCAGCAAGTCAACCGAGAAGAGAAGAAAAGAAGATGCACTAAGAAGCACAGGCAGAAGTTTGTTGAATGTTGTCAAGAAGTTGTATACAAGATTCCACTTTCTTGCGGGCGTTACTATGTCGGGCAAACGGGGCGGTGCGCTAATGACCGCATGCGCGAGCATTCGAACAAGGTTCAGAAACAAGCTACAGATAGTCAGTTATCTCTTCACTGTAACAGTTGCGGTTGCCATCCATCTTTTAACGATACCACTTTCTTGTCAAAATACCATGACGAGCGCGCGCGCCTCATTTCAGAAGCTTATCGCATCTACAATAGCGGCGAGGCATGTGTAAGCCTCCCCTCGATTTCCCGCCTTCCGAAGGAGATAGAACTCATGTCTCGTTGATCGCCTTGCTGCCTCTGCGCAGGCTGAGTTTTCTGTAATTTCATTACGATAGTGGTGAAGTATATTTACGCTGACTGAACGAATAAAGCACATTTGGTTGTTAGTCAGCGCCGTGGTCTCGTGTCCTTTCTTGTCCCATCTTTTTTAGCGCTGTTTTTCACCCGTAATCATGAACCAACCAGCCCAAATGCGTACCCTTCTACAGTCCTTACTGGATTGCAACCACTCATAACTACTATTTGAAGGTATAAGATCAAAAGGTGTATTGTAGAGCACCGATTATGTGAAATATTGGCGTTAAAGAGCATTTACACCATGATCGGAAAAGCTAACTTTACACCAGCGAACTCATGAGTCGACTCACTCAGACTCAGTTCAAGCCGTGAGTCTGACACTGAGTGAGTCCGGCTGAGCAAGGTGTTGGTGAGTTTGAGTCCGAGTGAGTCCAGTTGAGAAAAAGTTTAGTAGTCTGAGTCCGAGTGAGTCTGGCTGAGGAAAATTTCGGTGAGTCTGAGTCCGAGTGAGCTCTCAGTGCAAAATATATTTTTTAAGTGAGTCGGAGTGAGTTGCATTATTTTTGCCGACCTATGGCCAGATTGTGGCATTTAGTTGCAGATTAAGCTGGCCTGCCGCTGCATACAGATGCTTTGTTTGGTGTGCAAGGCGAGTTTTGGCAAAGTTACCTAAACCATGTGCTCACGGTGTCTTGCGTGCTCCTGATTAGCGAATAATGGCAGGGTAAGTTCAGGTTGTAGGCTGCAAACTGCGTAGGCATTAGCCCTTTAGCACTTTCGCACATGCTAGACACAAATAAAATCTGAGAACACATTTTTCTTGACGACAAGTCACCAGAGCAAAGTTTTGCTGCAGCAAAACAATTAAAACTAGATTTACGCACAATGCAAGCTGATAACGAACATAAATCGCACTGAAGTGAGCACACACAGCAAGGGTCATTTTGGCCTGTTATATCTCCTGAATAATGCAAATGAGGGCATATGATATTAAAACCACGTTTTCATTGACATAAGTGCTTTTCGATAAAAAATTGTCGTCAGAATTGAGACCGGAGTTTTTTATTATTTTATTTTTTTGAAGACGAGCTTTTTAGAAAAAAGTTGCTTCTTTTAACTATTTTTTTCTTCTTTTGCGCTGCCTGTAGGAAAACGATCTACAGCAGAAATGTTGCAAAGGCTTTTTTGTGTATTTGACACTGTTTTGAAGTTTCTGTGTGAAATAGAAAAGGAACCAAGGCACATCAAACTTGGCAAACTTTTTTGATTTGGGCCCTGTTTGTCATTTTTTCACATTTTTCTCCTTTTGAGGACGGCATAAAGAAAGCATGGGTGTAATTCACAGTAATGTGTATTAAAATCAACAGAAAAAGTTTTCGACACAGAATTTATAGTTCGCGTTAAATTCGGCCGTAAAATTTAAAAATACTGCAGTGAGGAAAAACTGGACGCCGCGCGCCGCTTTCAAATATTTTTTTGCCGCGCTGGGAGCGTTTTTTGGAAATAAAATTTTCGGTTCCATGCGCTTTCAATGTGCCCGCATAACATAAAAAAACCAGACAAAACAAAAATATCGACTGGACATGCATGTTTGATCTCTTGTAGAATCACACCTCAACTGAAATACACAAGACATGTAGCCTCGATAGAAGGGAGACAAGACAGAACGAGACGAATCTCATCTCCTTTCTATGGTGGTGAAATATCTTCAGACACTCTTCCGTTGATACCCATTCCAAAAGTTCAGGAGAGGAACGATATTTATGCATGAGCATGCCCCACTACTACAGTGAAACCTCAGTGATACGAATCTCACGGGACTACCAAAAATATTCGTATCATTTAAAATTCGTATCAGCAGAAAGCATGAAAAATTAGCATGCGACAAAAGAAAGCTGGCGTGCATTTTCATTTATTGTTTTTCAGGGCCGCAGAAATGTCCGCAAGAACCCTGAACGATTGTCAGTTAAGTTTTTAGATGTCGGCAATCATACCAGTACTGATAAATATATGGCCCATGCGCGCATATTTAATTAATGAACCAGGTGCGTTGTGACCCGCGACAGCAGTAGCCCCTTTAAAATTTTAGTTTTTTTTTTCATGACACCGGAGTACTGCAGTAAAAGTAACGAAAGAAGCGCTTTGACGCCATGGATCAAGGCCACAAAATTACAGAACCACGGTCTTGTGTTATGACTTTGTTATCGTGGAGGTGTTGGGGATGTTTTTGGGATATTTACGGCCATGCCCACACAAGTGCGAAATCAACGGTCGTGCATGTTGACACTGCGAGGCATGACTCCTTCGCAAAGACCGTCCTGGTCTTCTTTTGATCCTCGTCCACCTTTCATAGGATGTCTGATGCATGAGGCAGGCACGTGTCAACACAGTACAACGACAGGAGCCCGCATCGACGCATTAGAAAAAGAAGCATGGCACTAATATCCTCTGTAATCTAAATGCGAAGGCACACGGAGGCACTTAAGAGCTTCAAAGATTCGGGCACACAATCTCGGAGGCCGTGACGCGTCTCTGAGGGTTTATTCTGACCGTAAGAAAAGTGTTTTCTGATACCGTGATTCTGACAATTTGGCGGTGCGGCGCTCATGCCCACGCTTCCGTTCCCGTGCTCGCACGTGCTTGGTACATCTTCCAGGACAGCACCAACAGCACCTCTTCGTACCTGTGCGGTAGCATACGTTCGTATCAAACGTCACTGGGTGAAAATTGGTTCGCAACAACCGTACTCCATTGCATTGCAGGCTAATGGGCCTTGGCCGGGACCAACGAAAAATTCGTATCACCCCGAAATTCGTATCAGCTGTGATCGTATCACCGAGGTTTCACTGTATTTACACTTACGACAAATGAGATTAGACGATAGTAATGCAGCAGCAAAGGCAAATTCGGCATGAGTGGTACCATAAATAAAGCATGATTTTAGAAGCTTGGGGCAAAACAGTGCTGTGCAGAACACATGCTGAGAGCTGTCACATGCTGGCTTCTATTCTGAGCCTCTGATTACAAGGCATTCTCTTGGCAGCCAAATAGAATGTTGAACAAGATGTCAGGACCATAGTTGTGCATACTCCCACGGCCATATTGAAGTATGTATGTGCCACGGCATAGCGACGACGATGTAACACAATTTTCAGCATGGGTCAAATGCCGCACAGATTTCACGTGTACCTGCCAGGGCATGGTGACGACAATGAAACGCATGGGTTCCTTAGTTCAATGAAAAAATGAGGACACTGCTTGTTCAGTATCTATAAAGCCGGTCAATCTGTCATGCTCTCTGGTTTTTCTTGTCTCTCCTACTTTTAGAACGGCGCAACAAGGCAGATGAAAAATGAATGATCACACGAACACAAGTGCCATCGATTGTTCGTCTTTTCGTCTGAATTGTTGCACCGTGCTAAATCTATGCATCCGTACCAACTCGCCCAATTGCCAGTGCTACTGTCCTACTTTGTCACAATATCAAGGCTGCTGAAAGCCACAAAAGTGCGGCTGTGACTTTTGAAGGCCAACCGACTCAGCAACCATATGTGACACTGTACTTTCACTGCTCTTACACTTTTCATTTCCTCCCGACAGTGATGCATAACTAAATGGACTCAGACCCACTTATCCCCCCCCTACCTGATTTCCAGTTTTCTGTCCCTTTTGCCTGTATAAAACTATCAAGTAGCATTTGAGGCTTTGTGTTGTGCGTCACTTTGTTTGTGTCTGCCTCCTAACTTGTGCTGCCATAGTTCTTAAAGTAAGAACAAAAAATAATTTAAAAAAAGGATGGCCAGGTAATGCACCGAACCGACAAATGCCAACACTTTTCCTTCATTTGCGCTTTTTAAGCAGAGCATAACTGAACAAATGAATCGATCAGAGCTAATTGTGATTATATGTGCAGTGCACAGTACCCACGGATTGAAACAGGACACTCGGAGCACATGGCCGTCGGTATATGCAGCGGCGCTCGTGGGTGCTCATGGAACGAAGGTGTTGCATTGAGGTATAGAGCGAGGAGGAGAACATCGACGCAGCAGGTTTGCTCCTTCCGGTCGTCAGCTAGTCGGCCTTTTAGTTCACCACACTGCCAGCGTGGCGCTGCAAGGCTTGCGTGCTTTCGTATGCCAACCGAAATGGCTCCCCAGAGCGCACCTCCTATATTGCGGCGCGAGCAGAGGACGCTCTCGTTACACGCGCTTTGGCGATGTGGAACGCACGCTGTGCAAGTAAGACACAGGATTCAGCTAAGAGATTGTGCCTTACATGTGTTCGTTGACGCTACATTGGCCGCTGCTTGCAACACGATGCAGATTGGGCGTTGAACATGGGCGAAGAAAGCGGGAATAACACAGGCATTATTTCATTTCACCGTGATTTGTCACTGCGATTAACTGCGACGATAGCGGGCCCTGCACTTAAATGTTGGCAGAATAGACTGCTTACATGCACACTGTAAGGCACAATCCCTTAGTCTTGCACAGCATTCGTGCTGCATCCCCAAAGCGCGTGTAACGAGAGCGCCCTCTGCTCGCGCGGCAATATAAGAGGTGCACACCGGCAAGCCATTTCGGTCGGCATATGAAAGCGCGCAAGCCTTCCAGCGCCACACTCTCAGCGTGGTGAACTACAGGCCGGCTTGTTGGCGACCGGAAGGAGCAATCCTGCTGCGCAGATGTTCTCCCCCTTGCTTTATACCCCAATGCACCACCTTGGTTCCATGAGGATCCACGAGCGGCGCTGCATATACCGGCGGCCATATGCGCTCCAAGTGTCCTATTTCAATCCGTGAGTACTGTACATTATACATGCTATGCGAGGTGTATGCGACTCCTGAGAGGTACGAGGATTATTTACATATTCGACTGCACCAATTTTCTCTCTAGCAAAGCGGCCTACCTTACCGCGTTGTATGCATGTGTCTAAAAAGGGGAAAGTAAGAAACACTACCGTAAAATCCCGAGCAAGCGCCACCCCTACAGTGAGGGATAATCCGACAAGATTTGGAGGGGGGCCCTTGCTCGGTCATGAATCAAAATTGAAGGTGGCCGTGGATGAGCCGCTAAGAATACAAAATGCACACCCGTGCTTCTAATGAAATGCTTTATTGAATACGCATGCATTCCCTGTTTTCATTCACACTCGTTGGACAAATGAAAACAGTGAAAATGGTGGGAGGAGAGAATGGGTCGCATATTTGAAATCTCCCGAAGAAGGGAGGGGGGGGGGGCGCTTGCTCGGGATTTTACGGTAAGCAATAAGTTAGGGAGAAATGAGAAACAGTAAGCATGACAGAGCTGTGCAGGCAGCAGCATTGAATATGTGTAAGGTCACACTTTGTAACTGCGTGCAATACTTTCAATGCACTTATTATAAGGTCAAGAAGCATTAATCAATTTGACGTGCAATTTCTTGAAGTTAGAAACTAATAAAAATAAACAGTATTCAGAAGCTGAAACAAAAGCAAGTGACCACGTGACAGGCTTTTGTTAGGTGTTCGGCATAACAGCATGAAATTTGCTTTGTCAAGGCGTGTTTATATATGCACAATCTATTTTATTTGTTCTGAAGCATTAAATGGGCAACAAAAGCATTACATAAACAGCCTGTTGCTAAATTATATGCACCCACGTGTCTTACCACAAACAAGATGAGGACAGAAGGTAGACGCGTAAGAGTGCTGGTCCTGTTGCTACATCTTTCTTCTGTCCTTGTCTTGTTTGTGCTAGCACACTTACATTCCTCATGAGACAACTAGCCTATTCAGATCCTTCTGCCTCCTAACCTGTTTACATAAGCAACCGCACAGTACCATGCTAATTAAACCACTACCACACAGCAGTGTAATGTATACAACTACGTGAAGGCAGTACACTCATGTATAAAAAGCAACACTGACAGAATATGAAATCTGCTGCTTCGGATAAGGTTCACATGGTCACTCTGACAGAATATGAAATCTCGCATTGTGCATGCCAGTTTTCATAATCGTGGATGCTCGTTCGTACAATATTACTGACAAGTGAAGGTGATACACACGCACATACTGCACGAACACGTCTCTACGCTATGCTGAAAACACGGCTCCAGCTCACTATTAACATTATTACGTTTACCCAGTTCAAGTCAGTGTCTAAGCGCATAGTCAACACTTCACCATTAGTTTCAGCTTATTATACCGCTTCGCACACGAATCGCATTGCACACGAACGTGAGCACAAGGCTGCACAGTAAATGGCGTTGCAGCATTGCTTTGCTGTCTTAACAACGATGCAATACGAGTGACGCCTGCGTCCTGCTCACTATGATGCTCATCAGACAAATCGATCATCATACGCATGCATGTTATCTCAGTTGTTACAAATTTCCTTCCGTAAAGCCGTACCGATGCGTCGTGGCTCTTTCTGCTCGTATGAGCGTAGTCATAGCGAATCGGTAGCGGGGACAATGACAATGTTTGTCACTCGCAAATGGGCATAAGGCTGCGTCTCTACAACGCCTCGTACGCGTGCGATAACACAGCCTTCCGCTGAGTTGCGTACTTTGCATAATAACATGTGCCACTTACCTTTCATACTGTCACGCAGTCGGTAGCCGGTCTCGTGTCGGTAGCCACGGGCGTCAGCCATCAGCTGCGGACATGCTGCGGAGTCCTACGAGCGCCCGTAGTACATTCCTTCGATTCCTTGAACGACTCGTACGTGACTGGCGCTCCAAAAAACGCATGACTTGCGCACGATCTTTGCACATCGCAAAAGAGAGGGCGGCACGTTCTCAGATGAAATTAATGTTCTTGAAGACGTAACGAGCTCACGAGACGCCGACACAGAACAAAAAATAAATGACATTTGGCTTTGACTGTGGATGGCTTTGGCTCGTAGAGTTGATAAAAAAAAAGAAAAACACGTGAGCGAGTAAAATTAAAAAGTGCACGCATGTTATTCGAAAAACATAGTTTACAATGAAAATAATAGCTTATCTTGAAGAGCAATTTATGCAATGTAAGCCAAATAGTACTTCAGCAGATTTGCCTTTTTTGTTGTTTGCGTTTTCATAGCAGACGACAGGCTTCTAGCGCAGACAGTGCGCTTTACTTTTCCATCGGCGGTCGAAGCAGTGCTCTTCATTACTTGTATGTACAGTGCGTTCTTATTTAATCAGGGGTCGATAAAAAAATAGTAGAATTTTCACATAAGACAGCATTTTCTCTTTCAAACAGTGGTATTTCGTACGTACATTGCGTCGAAGCAAAATGAATTAACAAGCTATCGTACTCTGCTGGTGTCGCCGCTACGTACTTACGACGCTAGCACGTACATTAGAGCTCCCTGTACGGTAGAAAATCTTTGTTTATTGAGGTAATTAGCCTTTGTTCAGTGCGGAGTTAGTGATCGAGCGAGATCGCAACTAGCGCGTCTCGGAACAGTACGGAGCTATTCATATCTAGATCACGCCGGGTGTTGACGACGTGGCACTGATTTAATTGGCGCGATGGTTATTAAGTAGAACACAGATATTATAGGTCGCAGCTTTTACTAAAAAAAAATGAAGCCTTCGCACTGCCAAGCGCACGGGCGGTATCCAATAAAGAAAAAGAAAGAAAGAAAAGCGCGCGGGTGGTGTAGCCGGTTAACGCGCAACGCGGACAGCTTGGTAGTGCTGTTGTCTGTGGGTTCCACTCATGGTTAATTTAAACTTCTTCCTTCCGTCTTCTTTTTTTTAATATTTTAATACACTGCTGTCTCCTAGTAATGTACTGTCTGCACACTAAAAAAAGTACAAATATACACCAACTATTACCCATTATGTTGTTCTGTTGTGGCACTGCTGTTTGCTTGAAAACGTTTCGTTTTTCACTGCAATATGGTTCAAGATATTACAAAATAAGGAATGCTACAAGTGGAAGACCCAGATGAAAAATGAGGGGCACAATGTCAAGAGACCAAAAATAGGCAATATGGATTCTTTGGAAAGTCATATCTGCATGATTGAGCTAGAATAAATGAAAGTAGGTTCATTGCATAGAATATGACTTTATAAGCACCCTAATTCAGGGTGTTTCAAGAAATGTGTCCGAAAATCCTCAGAAATAAAAATATGCGATATATTCACGCTGCCTTCATAATTACTTTTTTTTTGTGGTCGCAAATTAAGCTGAGCAGAGGAATAAATTACGACAGGAATCAAAGAAATTGGGTTATTTAACTTTTTAATTAGTGGAGACAAGTGGTCCAGTCAAATGGGAAAATTGCAGCCCTTAATTCTGCGAAGAGCCTGTTGCCACTTTTTGATTTTGCGAAAGCAGCCGCTGGCAATTACTAGCGAATAATGAAATCTGACAAATTTCACAGGCGAAACCGAAACTCGGAACAGCACAACTAACTTTCCGAGATGTCCAGAATGAGCGAGCGTGTTTTACCAGCCACCGATTAATTGACTTCGCTTCGGGGTTGTGCGGATTTCGTGTGCAATTAGAGCACGTATGGTGCACTTACGTTAACAAATGCAGAAGAACTAACACCACTGCAATCGCCGTCGTGAATGACGTCACTATAGTGACGTCATTCACGACGGCGATTGCAGTGGCAGACGTCGCAACTGGCAGACGTCGCAACTGGCAGACGACCAGAATGACGTCACTATAGTGACGTCATTCTGGTCGTCTGCCAGTTGCGCTCATTGGAGCTACGGTTTTGGTTTCGCCAGTGAATTTGGTTCAATTTCATTGCTCCGCAATAATTACCAGAGGCCGATTTCTCAAGATGTCAAAGCGGCAATGGTCTTTTCGCCGGAAAGACCGCAATTCTCCCTTTTGACTCGACCGCGTCTCTCCGCTAATTAAAAAGCTAATTAATTTATTTTGTTTAATTATGGCGTAATTGGTGTGTCTAGTCATTTCAAGATGTCTCCCACCACAGAAAAAGTAATTATGAAGGCAGCGAGCAAATGCTTCAGTTCCCTTATTTTTGGCGATTTTTGGACACATTTACATTCATATTTGCATCCATATATGGGAGTATACAGCAATATATGAGCCTTTATATGCATATAAATACACTCATATATGGGATTATATAGCCTTATAAGTGCCCTTATATGCATATCAGTACAGCCATATATGGCAGTACATGACCTTATGTGAAGCCGTATATGGCAGGTTATGGCAGTATATGGACTTATATGAACACTTTTATATAATTATATAAAGTCATATATGGCCATTATGACTTTATATGTCCCCTTATTTGATCATATACGTCCGTATATAAAACATATATGGGCCATATCTGGCATTTTTGTAAGGGTAATATGGCTGCCTGTTGTAGGAAGGCTCCCCTAGTGTTAGTGTAAAATTTTCTGGTTATTTAATCACTATAATTTTAAAATTCATGAGATCTAATTTGTTTTGGTTCATTGCACTGGCCAAAGCTTCTGTTATGTCCCTACAGGTTTTTTTATTCCGTGGATTATGAGTTAGAACTGTTCGCGTAGGGCCCGCTTTTAATGGAATTTTCAATTATTAAAAATTGACGAAAAGTAGGACTTGCTTTATGATACTCACATGTTCCTAAAAAGGTGTGCTTTATAATGTAGGCTAATATTATCTAGTGATTATCGCGTTTAAAACATTTTCCGACTCTCGGCCGCATACCTTAAATGTACTGAAGTTCGAACGGCAACCAGCTGAGCAGGACTTTCTTACAGAGATGAACGGCAGGTGCTCTCTGGTTCTGAGGGTAGAGCGACTACTTTTAGATGCGAAGCATCTTATGGCGGAGTTCAAACGGTGTTGGTGGTGGTTGTGTGCGGCGTGACAACCTTTACTGCGCATGCGCGAACCCCCTCCACAACCTCCTCTCCCACATCCCTCTCTCCCTTCCTCTCTTTCACTTCCCCCTCTCTTCTTCCCCTCTCCACTTCCCTCTGAAACGCGGGCTCGACATGCCGAAACGCTGCTTCGCATCGCCTCATGGTCCCCTTTAGCGGAGATTTCTTTTTCCAACATACGCACGCCGTGCTGTACACCATCAAGTGCTGATGTCATATATATATATATATATATATATATATATATATATATATATACCGATTAAGAATAACCTGTAGAGGAGAACAAACCAACACTGCTCATGTCCGTTGCTATACGATGCAAGTCCGAGGATGAAGAGGAGGAAATTGGCGTTGACTGAGCTTCAAGGTCAATAGCACACGCAAGATCGTTTTCTGGGTTTATAGCAGGAGTAGTAGAGCTACCGCCCCAATAGCGTAATACTTGCACAGAATGCAGCCTATCAGCCAATCACGCACCGCGCCAGTGTTTCCGTACGCGGACGATGCCCTCTGCGGCACCGCGTCGCAGCAGCATTAGAAAGCTATACTTTAGCGTTAGCGTGATAGCGGGGCTTACGAAAATAGCGTTACCGTGCCGCAAACGTTGTTTGAGGAAAGCGGGTTTTAGTTTAGTGGGATAGCGTTTACGTGCCCAAGCCGCGATGGTGGCACCACCTAGCGAAGGGTGAATGCGTTAAAAAAATTGAAAAGAACAAAACCAAGAATGCTCGCCTCTATCCCCGCGCGCAGCAATATTGCTCCTTTTTTAGTGAAAATAAAAGTAAATAAATATGAACTAAGCACCAAAAGCAAAAAATTTCATGTTGCAGGCTTGTTTACACTAATTTTTTAGATAGGCCTAGGGACGTTCGAAATGGGAAGCGATCTCAAAAACTACGCTAAGTTATCCGTAATACCGTGTCGTCGAAGCTACCTGAAGGCAAGCGAAGCCATTTCGCACAGTCGTTTGCTACGAAAGAAGTGGATCCGTCCACATCAACGCTAAATTCAGTTCGAAACGGGCGTCCAAAACCACAGCCATATTTTACGTACAATATGTTAACCACGCTAACACGCGAACGCTAAATCTGAAAAAAAAAAACAGCGTGCTTACGGTAAACGCTACGGGTCGTTTACGGTACCGCGCATGCGCACTTCGATGTCGCTATTCCGCTAAACCCGCCAAACTATAACTGTCTATTGAGCGTATGAAGCTCTCCCATAATGAGACGTCGGAACTTCATAGCCAGAAAGGTATTGAAGTGCTCCGCTAACGCTGAGACTACTTAAGGCTAAAGATATTAGACACCCATTAAATTGTATCCATTAATATCGTTTTGAATGTCTTTTGTTGATATCCACGCTTGTTGTGGTGCTGTGTTATGCCATGTCAGAACGAATGTGGCAAGCGTTGGAACAAATTGACACACATGCAAGTTCACAGATCAATGCATTTTTAATTTCAACTGTTTTTCTTGAACACCTCCTGACGCCTCGTCTTTATCGCCTCGGCTTCACGCTTTCGCACAGGTGAAGTCAGCGCGCACCTCGGGCGCCTCTAGCCAGGCTTATATTAGCATTTTATTGCCATTCGAGTTGACAAAACTATGCCACGCTTTTTAATTCATATTGCATATACGGCTTTCACCTTAATAGGAAAATGATGACCTTTCATGAAGTCAATTTTCCGTACCAATCTGATGAAGATGCTACTTTCAATAAGAAGGAAGGACCCACGCAAGGACAAGTCAATTAGCCAGAGCAACCATTATAAACGGCTATTATAATGAATGAACCGCCTGGGTCAATTATCGATTCGCATCATTATTTATTTCAACTAACGCAATTTACAATTCCTACAGCCGAGGAAGCCACACGAAACAGGAAAAAGGAAAACAATGAATGAATAAAAAAAGAGCGTAATCTTCAAAAGATATTATTCCAAGTGATGGTGCGATCTAAAATGAGAAACTACGCGAGCCGTGAAGTCAGCGGAATCGCGTTTGACACTAAACTCAAACTCTGCAACAGCAAAAAAATTTCGTTCTCCTTTTGACGGACTTTACCAGGAGACGTATATGGCATTTGGATGGCACAACTATGGAGCGTCAAATATCGGCCACTTCTCAATTGTATAGAGCACAAACTTTCGCATAACCGCCCTAAAGCTGCCTGCCACAAGTCTAGCCCATAAGCTTCTTCTAAATTGCGTTGAAAACCCGCTTGAGCGTTACGGCGGACAAAATCCGATACCGCATGCCTATTTTACACTTTTCACGCAGGATTTCTGTGTATGTCACCGAGACACTGCGTAAAGCAAGCACCCACATTGCTGGCTTTTTTTTTTGTTTTGTTTTACTTTTTTTGCGCGATCTCCGTCATCATAAAACTAGACGTAGTTCCAGTGCGGGTTCAGAGGATCGTGATATCAGGAAATTAGATTTCCTAGTCGGCTAAAGAAAACAAGAGCAACAGACGTTAGCATTCTTCTTCCTAGCCTTTTGTTCCAACTTTTCCTCGCCGTTGGCCCCTCCGCGAAAATTCATTGGCCGCAAATATGGCCTAAAGTTTCGGGCCGACATTGAGTGTTAAGACATTTGTGGGTGGTGAGGTTGCACGTTGTTTTCAATGAGAGAATCCCAATGCGTCAGTGGAGCATATAATTATAGAATGCCTGAAATACGACGAACGACGCGCTCAACGTAGTGATCGATTGAACAGCCTCAACAGACCACCACTTACAATTAGCAAAGTGCTTGGTGCTTATAATCGAAGACGCGCAGTGAGCGCTCTTCGTTATTTTGTAATGGAGACATGTTTAATGAACTGTTTATAGTTGCTATTATTGTGCCCTTTATAGTGTTGAGTGAATTATGAACGTACAACATAGTCACGATATAAGCAAGTGCATAAAAAAGTTATCCGTACGGATTCTATCCGCTGTATGTACTGGACTATGCCTTTAGACTCTGATCATGCTTGATACGCCACATATTGTATATGTACATAGTGATTCCGATTATCTTTTTTATTTTCTTATTCCTTTATTCTTCCTAATTTTTCTCGTCTTTGTGTGTTTCTTCAATACTTCTATCATGATGATGGGATAGCCGGCTCTAACATAGCCTACTTTCCAATATTTTTTCATACATAAATAAAAAAAGAATACAGAATTCATGACGTCTGTGTGCAAGCACGATCAGAGAAATTTTGAACCATAACAAACAACTGGTATTGCCGGCAGTCATCCCCTCAACGGTTTACACCATACACATCACGAGGCAATTAACATGCAACATAAGCCTATTTTAAGTAGTGCTATAGAAAGCTAAACACTTCATAACCTCCGGTCCCTTTCTCTCGCCTGTTTCAGGCATCAGTTGTGACTTTGAAATTTTTTATTGCGATAGCAATTATATGGACAGTCTCGGCTGGTCTTTGTCCGTCCCCGTCACCTCCGCCGTCCTACACCGTATATGTAGGAGTATATATATATATATATATATATATATATATATATATATATATATATATATATAAACCCCAAAGAAAAATAATTCAGAAAAATGCATCCGAAGCGCGGAATCGAACCAGGGACCTATCGATCCGAAGCGCGTGGTGCTAGCTACTACGCCACGAAACGCAGATGGTCCACGAAGCTAACGGCGAGCGTTATACACACACCCTTTACCTCTGGCCGGACTCAGAGACGGCAGGTGCTCATAAGCGTTTCTTCATTACCAGCGATATGGCGCGATGTGCGCGCTGGGTGTTGGGCGCGCTTTGAAGGTCGTCACCCCGCTCCTGCGAACGCCGATGCTCTTTGCTCTACAGGGCGTGGTCGCCTTCGTGCTCTTATCTCAAGGAAAGAAGGGGGGCGGGCAGGGGAGGTGGAACGGGGAATTGTATGTTTTGTGCTTTCCCCGCGATGTTCGCGCTGAAGTCACAGAGCCACGAAGGTCACTTTGCTCGCTGCAGCGGCCGCGTTTGCGAAAGCAGCGCGCTGTTCAAACAGAAATGTAAAGTTTTTATGCAGACCATGCGACTGCATCGGTTTATTCAGACATCTTTAACCTCGTCGTCCTCCTCTTCTTCCTTGGCCCTCCTTGCTGGCGTTGGCGATGTGGATCGCTACACTCTCCCGGCCGGCTGTCAATCCCCTTGCGTCGTCCTCCTCTTCTTCCTTGGCCCTCCTTGCTGGCGTTGGCGATGTGGATCGCTACAAGAAATAAGTAACAACTGCGACATTTCGCGCTCGTCTTGTGAATACCTGTTCGTTCGTTTCGTACGTCCTGCTTTATGTTTCAGCAGTGCGCTTCAAGCATCGAGCTGTGACGCATGATAGTTCGCGCTCATCCTGTGTCCGTTCTTTTCGTGCGTCCTTCGGGCTCAAGCGACGCGCTGGCAATTTCGAGCTGCTTTCCGTTCTTCGCGTTACATTCCAATTTGTTGCTATCGCATTCATTGCTTCGCCGTTGCGGCGAAACTGTGACTTTTTTTTACGGAACGTTGATTAGCTGTTAGGACACTGTTCTAGGTTGACCAAACAGGTGGGCGGTTCACGGTAGACCCAGCAGATGATAACTGGAAACACCGAGCCGCAAGATGCACCGAACCGACCACAATACAAATAAACTCCCGGACAGGTAAACAGTAAGCGAGAGAATCTTGTGTGGCTTCGTCGAAGCGCTCTTTTTCGAACACTAAATTCGTCATTGCTGCTCTGACTTCAGGTTTCGAAACATTCAAGCATGATTGATATAGTCCCATAAATGCGGTTTTCTTTCGTGCAGTAAATTTGTCGCATCAGACGCTGGCGGTTCAATCTCGTACGTTGACCATAGATATGCGTACGCCTTAATTTATCGACAGGGGACGCACAAAGAAAGCTAAGGAATGAGGGTAATCTTGCCTTTAGACAACAGAGGGCGTCTTCGTCAAAGTGAGAGAATAAGGTATTAGGCCAACATGAAACAAGGAAGTTTTTTTTTTTTCTTTTCTTCGAGCCTGGTGGCAGACATGTCACCGCCCCGTTTTAAAGGGGACGCTCATAGCATCCATCCATCCATCCAGCCAAGAGGCTGACGAAGGCAAGCTTCTCGTTCAATGGATGGCACGAGAGACATTCTATCTTACCCTGTCTATCTTACTCTGTCATTGGCACTCTTAGTGTTGTCGCTATATGCGCTGCTTATTTGCAATGTGGCTAACACGCGTATCTTTTTCAGCTGAATAATATCGTTTGCAGTGAGCATATGTTGACGCATGATCCATATTCTTCGTAACGCTGTCTTCCAAGAATCTAAAATATCTAAGACTGCGCCACTCGAGAGAGAACAGCGCTCGTTGGTTGCATCGACACCAAAGCAGTGCATTCACCTCAGGTTATCCTATGTGACGCTATGCTCTGCCTCTAAATTAAGAACCAGGTAACGGTTAACTGTAAGAGGCTCTATATTTGATTTCCAGGTAAACTCTTCGGTGCGTTTTATTCTTACAGTTGTAGAGAAAGGTATAGTCGAACGAAGCGTTCTCCATTACCGGGGGGGGGGGGGGAGTTGTCGCAACACCCTCGCACCCACCACCCTCTACCCTGCTTGATTAGTAGAAGGTGAAAGAAATCAAGGGACGCACTGGATGCATAACCGAAAATGAAGCGAAGGCATGCATCTCCCCACGGACTGCCTTTGGCTCACGGCTTTCCGGAGGCGAAGGTGGGTGGGAAGCGGAGCGTTTTTATTATGCAACATCAGGAGTCCCCAGATGCCATTTTCGTCAAACACCTGCATGGCCATAATCCTGCGTCTTAGCGAATAACGCGACAGGTCCGTACGAGAAAAGACATTGGGCTGACATGGCGCCCCCTTCAGATGATTCGAAGGGGGAACCCCTGCCACTTGTATGAACGCCTATGCAGAAAGGTGCGCACTATTTGCGCATTTTGAAATTTTAAAACGCTTGCGTTGAAGCTTTTTGACTTTTTCGTCGTTTAAAGATTAAACGTTCATTATTTTAAGAAAATATCTTTTCAACAAAGCGGCTTTTCCCAGCACTGTGTGTAGAAACTTGCTTCGATATCTGGTGCAGTTTGCTTATGTCGACACAGAAGGAACTCAGTCATCTTTCGTTTTCATATTATCCGTCCGTATGAGCTGGTTCAATTTCATGCCACGGCGGTTGCATTTCGATGAGGGCGGTATTCGCCCTTGTACCGAGATTCAGGTGCACGTGAAAGGACCCCGAGTAATCAAAATTGATCCGGAGTCGCTCACTACGGCGTCCCTCCCAATCATATTGTGCTTTTGGCACGTGAATCTTAAAAAATTATTAATATTGTTATCGGTCCCAGCCTGTACTCGCCTATTGCCACAAACAAAATAGCATTACGTCTGTCTCTAATACGAGACACGCCTAGTCTCACTAGTTCCATAGTGTCATCCCTGTACAGCATATTGTGCCATTGCCAGATACTTTTTCGAAAACTTGTTGCGTGCACTGCATGTAAGTGTAGACTTAAACAAACATGCAGTCACACGCAGTGCATTCCAAAGAACCCGACTCTCACCGAATAAAAGTAATGTTGATTTTCCTGACGAAACGTTATCTTCGGATAAAACCCGGGGAAAAGTTTGCCCGAACAAGGCTCTTCACAGTAAGAAAAACTGAATGCTCCAAGCCTTTTACAAGTTTCCCGAAAAGAACGCCGTTGGCCAAACAAGAGAACAGTTTCCTTCGCCCGAGGTAGTAGCACACGAGAAGAGGGAAGAAAGAGAAAGGCAGACTAGTCCCATATAGACGACGCACCAGCCCAAGTCGCGCACATTCACGCGCGGAGCACATTTGCACGCAAATATGATTCCCGTGAGCTCGAGAAAGGGATACAATGAGCTCACCAACGGAGGCAGAAACAAACAAACATCCACCGCTGTAAGACTAGGAAGAGGGCGTGTCGCCCATCAAGGAGCGCGAACCTAAAGAAACGAGGAAAGACTCTGTAGCAGATGCGGGCATGCATACGTGCCTCCGGAAGAGAGAGCAAAGTGCGAGACGACCTTTTGTAAATGCGTTGCGGCAGGCGCGTCGGCGCTTCGCTTCGCCAGCGCACTGTATTCCGGTCACGCACAATGGTAGCAAGGAATTCACGTTGCGCGACAGCTTTCCGTCTCGTCCGTTGTCTCCGGCTCACCGTTGTGCTTACACCTCACAAGATTGCACTAGAAACTTCAAAGTCCGCCCCTCGACGTCGTCGTCTCCTTCTCATTCCGTCTTGAACCACCTGAACACTGCGCGCGAGCTTTAATGCATCATAAATTTAATTACAAAACGAATGCGTAACAAAGAGCTCCGGTACATTACCCACATCCTTCTTCGTGAAGAGTTTTCCTGTTCTCTCGGAAAAACTCTCCCCGCGCGTATCATAAATATGATCGACAATCGGCTACGTTCTCGGGAGGCCGCATTGATGTTGAGCATGAATGGAGACGAGCTTCACTTTCATGCAAATGCGACACGTGTGTATACCACAAGCAACTACTTATGATGTTAGAAGCTCCGCGAACATTTAGGCAACACATAATGTAAGGTGTAACCAACGCCGAACCCTGCGGATAAATTCTTTTTGTAAACGATGCGATGCACGCGAAGCGCGTAGCGGTGCATTACTCATATTACGGCTCGTTCCTTTCGCTGAACTCTATTTGTCTTGAGCCGCAGTACTGTTGATGAAAAGCGTTGACTTTACGGTTACGGACCGTTATATCCTGACCAGAGGAATAGTGGAGTGGACTACAGTGTTTTCCGGTCCCCTGGCACCAGTGTGCGTTTGTGTGTGTACAAAGTGTCTTTGTACTAGTGTACAAAGGGTGCAGTGTCGTGCCGTGACTCATCGGCAACTCGTGTCCTGTGGCACTTAAAAGGCGTGTACTCAGAACTGCATCCACTCCATACCCTACTCCTTTAATGGAAGGTGTTCGGTTGTCGCACGCACTCTGAAGGAGGCTGGTCCACCACAGCCGAAGCGTTAGTAAGCGAATAATTTTACAGCGAAAGCTGTTATCAGAACATTTCACCGGCCGTTTTTGGCGTCGTAGTTGTCCGCCGCCGCCGCCGGTGTCCGTAACCAGTATCGCTCGAAATAGGAAAAAAAAACGGAAATAAGAAAAAAATTACAGGATGGAACGAGGTTCGAACCTGGGCCCTCTGCGTGGGAGCCCAGTATTCAATCTCTGAGCCAAGCCGGTGCTTGAAACTGCTTTGCAAAAAGGTCCTATACAGGCTTCATGTCGGGAAAGAACCACATTAGCATATGCAATATAGCGTGGTAGAAGAGTAAAATAAGCATCAAGCGTCGCACAACGCGAATTCTGTAACCAGGCGTCACACAATGCGAATTGCGCAACGAGTAGGTTGTTGAATGCTCCGAACCCATTACAAAAGGCTCTGCCATAATTCTTCATCGTCATCAGGCACAGCATCAACAAAGTGCGCATAATGCCTTACATGCGTTTAGCAAGTACCAACGCTCTCCGTAGAATGACGAAAAATGGCACAGTGCCTGCTGCCCTACTTCTCATAAACTTCAATGATTTATAGCGTAGTGGGTTCCTCGCAAGTGCACTTGTATTGGTTGCCAAGGAAGCCCATAAGCGCATAATCCACTTCCTCGGGGTCTCAGTAAAATTACAATGATTTATAGCGTAGTGGGTTCCTCGCAAGTGCACTTGTATTGGTTGCCAAGGAAGCCCATAAGCGCATGGTCCATTTTTTCGGGGTCTCAGTAAAGTTATTCGCCCCCCCCCCCGTCTCTCTCCCACGTCAACGTATGTTATACAGCATTGCGGGAGAGGGAAATAGCGACCGGGCGTCACCCAATGCAAATTACATAACTGGTGGTCCGTTTAAAGATTCCAACCCATTACAAAGGGCTGAGCCATAATTCTGATCGTCATCAGTCGTCGGGTCAACAAAGTGCACATAATGCCTTACAGACGTGTAGCTGATGCCCCGCTTCTCCGCAGAATGACAAATAATAGCTTAGTAGGTGCTTCCCAACTTCACAAAAATTGTGATTTATGGCGTAGTGGGTACCTTTCTAGTGTACTTGTATTGTAGCCCCAAGAGAGCTTAACGGGCTTTAGAAACGCCGCTCTTCCAGCTTTCGCTGTGACTGTGCTGCGGTTTCAGCGCAGGCCTGGCGTTTTTGTTTCCTAATTCTGTGTCTGTTATTTTTTTTTTCGAATATCTCTTCAGGTTCAGAGTATGCGAAGAATCAACACAGGTATACATACTAACGAAACATACCATAGACCATATACCCATACGCAAGTACATTCACACTGTAACTGTTAAAGTGTAAACAGTTTAAACCATCGTTCGAAAGCTAAGAAATAATGAAAATTAATGGAGAGGGATTCACGAATGAGATAAACGGTAAAAGAAAACAACAAAACTAAGACGTGACAGTAACACAAGAAATAGAAGATGTGGAGGAGGGACGGGCTTCGGACGAAAGTAAAAGGTCATAGTGGCAGGGCTTCTTCGCGGGGACGCTAGCAACAAAAATGTGCGTCTTTCAGTTTCAGGGCTTTCAGTTTCCGGCCTTTTCCAGTCGCACGAGCAGCTAGTGAGGCTGTTTGCTGTGTTCCAGACCACCTTGACAAGCGCCGGTGCGAGTTGTTCGAAAACCCTGAGGAAAACTTAAAAAACATAAAAGGGATGGAACGAGTCGCTAAGAGTCGTACATGATGGAGTTGACATTAAGAGAGAGAACTACAATGAAAGAAAGTCAGGGAGGTCCACCAGGCCGGTAGGCTACCCTGCGCCAGGGAAGGGGGAAGGGAAAGGGAAAGTTATAGAGGAGAGAGTAAAGTCACTGTTTCAGCCGACTTAACAGTTCCGCGTTTGATTTCACAGACGGCGAATCAGTCTGGTGTCCTTAGGAAAACGCAACAGCGCTTTCGTTGCCTTTCGGGACTGTGATTGGCAGTCCCATGGTCCCAATATCTTCTCGACAGTCAAAGCGCAACCGTCCACCTTCTTAGCCTCTAGGAAATATTTTCATTTCGGAGAATTCCTGTAGTAAACCGAATCACGATGATACACGGACTTTTGTGGTATCGCCAAAGAGCGCCAGGAGGAGAAAACAATGACAACGCAGGTACACGCAACAGAATACGAGAAGAAGAAAGCAACGGAGCAAAGAGAAGGAAAAAGAGCACAGATGTATTGTGCCCCACTAATGAAACAAAAAAGAAGCACGAACGTAAGTGGAGAGAGCGGCTGGCGTGTAAACAAATGCCGCTTCTTCGACTTCGTTAATTAGAGCAGGCATTAGTCGGGCTGGCACCGCATTCGCAGCGCTTATCTCTCGCAGTCGTGCACTGCAAACATTAATTCTTCTTGCAGCCCGTAAGCATTTCAGGCTTACGGCTTTCAGGCAACAGATCCACCTCAAACATCAGTCATTTCTTTAACTTTGCTTTTATTTAAATATACACTTTTTTTCAATGTTTTCCCAAAAGCTTCATCAATGCCTCGGCTACTCGAAGTCGAGGACCACAAGCACACCGAGCATTCACTTCCGCCCACCCACTCCGTGTTCTTTCAAGGAATTTTTTTTATTTATCTTTAGCTTGCAAGAATATTCAGCTCTCTAGCAACCATGGAACACTGTACTTAGAGCGCGCCTTTAAGGAGTGCCTCAACTACTGTGTCGACTGTATCACCGAAAGCAAATGCCTCACTGTGTTCCTGTGTTCTTCAAGCGCGTCCACACACCAGTAGTCGCTGCGATGGTTAGCGATGGGGGATTGGAGGGTTGGCGCTCACAGCTGACACGCCCAGGTAGCGCGGTAAAGCGTAGCCGGATCATTGCAATCTTGGCATCATTGCTGGCATTGTGTAATCAGTGACTAAATTACGGCTGCTAATTGTCTGCGTCGAATTGCGTAACCTAGTACTTCATGGACGAACCATTACAACGTCCACGCCAACGCAGTCGCGAAGTGTGCACCCACGAGACTAATTACTTGCACTGGTGAAACGCCTATAAATGCCACCATCTCGCCTATCTCAACAATAATTGACGGGTAATTACTTTCAGTGACATCGCATGAGTTCCATTCCTTGTAAGGTAGTAGTTAACGATCAAATCAAATTAGCGGTGAAAAGCAATTAGTATTGTAGAAGTCAATATAACACTATTGGCGAGGGAGAAGCACCAAACACAACTCTCAACGTGCCGTTAGGTAGAAAAAGAAAGAGAGAGAGAGAATGAGGAAGAGCCAAAGTACCAGCTACTTTCTCGTAGTCAAGCTTCTGCGACAATGTTCAAGTTTATTTCCTTAACTCTCCCACACCGACATATCACTACTTACTGGCGATTTATGAACCTTGAAGCACGAGAGAGTGTCCTTTTCAATTTCCTTTATTACGGTGCATTTACTTGTAGTCGTGCGTTGACTCGCCTTTACTTCTTTTTGTATACCCTCACTGATGCAGCTGATAAATGCGCGCCTACAGTGAAGAAAAAAACAGGACATTTTTACTTGGCGAAAGATGATTTATTTCAGCGAATAGCCTGTAACGTAGTGCTTAGCAACATACGCCTCCGCCACTGAGACGCTTTAGTGAATGCTAGCATTCGTAACTGCCTTCAAGTCAACAGATGCGGTTTTGATCGATAATAACCGCGTCTAAACATTAGTGATGCAGAACTATCGGTAAATCGACTATCGATAGTATCGATAGTTTCTTTGAAACTATCAATAGTGTAAACAAACTATCGATAGTACAACTATCGATAAACTATCGATAGTCGAATCGGTAGTACCATTGGTAATATTAGTAGCGATATTACTGCCACGCGTGTTTATTGCTTTGTTTTGATGTGTTCGGGTTTCGCCCACAGACTGTTCAGTCAGTCAGTCAGTCAGTCAGTCAGTCAGTCAGTCAGTCAGTCAGTCAGTCAGTCAGTCAGTCAGTCAGTCAGTCAGTCAGTCAGTCAGTCAGTCAGTCAGTCAGTCAGTCAGTCAGTCAGTCAGTCAATCAGTCAGTCAGTCAGTTTATTTTCCTTAAAGACCCCCCCGGGGGGGGGGGAGGGTATTACATAAGGGGTGGGATAAACATGTTCACATAACAAATATATTAAGTAATACATGGGTTACAATTCTGTACATTTCTTCGTATTTTTACAAAACATACATATAAATTAACACACTTAAACTTTATTGAAAACAAAATCATACTCGGAGGCTACTTGACAGAATATGGTCAGTTACGTGTTGTGCAAATAAAGATGGACATGTTATGTCGACAATGGCAGGAGGGAGGTCGTTCCAGTCGTTTGCCGTGCGGAGAAAAAATGATGCTGAAAATGTTGATGTTCGAGCACGCATTAGTGAAACCTGCCTGTCCTGAGCGATATACGCGCTGCGGGTTTGATGTAACATGGCTCATGCAGATGGGAACTGTGAAAGAATTTATGGTAGAGACAAAGCGAAGAAATGCGCCGACGCACAGCGAGCGATGGAAGATTGGATAATGCTTTTAGTGACGTAACGCTGATGTCGTATGAATACGAAGAATGAATGAAGCGAGCTGCACGGTTCTGAACTGATTCTATTGCTTTGATGAGATATGCTTGATGCGGATCCCAAATAGCGGATGCATATTCTAACTTAGGTCGTACAAGTGATGTGTAGGCAAGTAATCTTACGTGATACGGAGCACTCTTGAGGTGACGTTTTAAAAAGCCTAAAGTTTTATTAGATGATAAAGTGATGTTTTGAATATGCGTACGCCAGATCAAGTCGCTAGTTACAGTGACACCGAGGTATTTATAAGAGTTAGTCGATTCCAGGTGCTGGCTGTTAATTGTGTATGGGAACTGGAGCCGATTACCGCTGCGTGTGAATGACATAGTTTTGCATTTAATTACGTTTAATGTCATTAGCCAGTCGGTGCACCACTGGTAAATGTTTGCAAGATCATTCTGTAAAGTTATCTGGTCAGAATTGGTTAGAATGGTTCGGTAGATAACGCAGTCATCTGCGAACATACGTATGGTACTAGTTACATGCAAGCGTAAGTCGTTTATATAGATTAAAAATAGTAGCGGGCCCAGAACGGACCCTTGTGGTACACCTGATGTTACTGGAACAGGATTAGATAGGTGGTTATTTACAACGACGTTTTGTGATCGATTAGTAAGGAACTCGGTTATCCATTTTAAGACGGTGGGATGTAAATTTAGTCGGGCAAGTTTAGCAAGCAATCGTTGGTGAGGCACCTTATCAAACGATTTAGCGTAATCAAGAAAAATAGTGTCAGTCTGCACGTTAGTATCGAGATTGGCATGAATGTCATGTAAGAAAGCTGCCAGCTGCGTTTCACACGACAACCCCTTGCGGAAGCCGTGTTGTGAAGGATGAAAGAAGTGATTGATGTCAAGAAAATTTATTACGTGTGAGTAGATGACATGCTGCATGATTTTGCAGGGGACGCTTGTTAGTGAGATTGGGCGGTAGTTTAGTGGAGAGTTTTTATCACCCGACTTGTGGACTGGAACGACCTTCCCTATCTTCCAGCCACGTGGAATGTCTCCTGAAGAAAGTGACTGTGAAAATATTAAGGCAAGAAAAAGTGAGGCGCTTTCTTTCACGTTTTTTTAGGATTTTGGAGTTAATTCCATCTATGCCAGCAGATGATGACAGTTTCATGTTTTCTATTACGGCCATGATTCCGTTCGCACAAAAATTGATTGCTGGCATTTCAGGAATATGATCGAAGCGAAGCGAAGGTAGCGAAGCTGCGTTTGACGCAGACCGCACCGCAATGTTTGAGAAGTTTCGCGATTGTTTGACATTTTAAGGTTACGCGCCGGACGCGAATATTCAAGTTTATTCGAGAGCTTACGCGAGCAATAGCGATAACACTGGAAGGTTTGATGACTGATGTATAAAAGATGAAGCGTTCCACCGATTGTCAGATTACTCGACGGCCGGCGACTGTTCTCGCCGCAATCAGTGCGCAGCGTGTATCGCTTGTATTCTGAGTTTTGATTTTCTGGGTACAAGTACGACAAAAAAAAAAAAGAGCCTCGTATTTCACGGTCTTGCTGCAGCATTTTTCACCGTCACAACCACGTGACAAACTATCCATAGTGGTGCGAATAACGATGCTCTTGCTGGCTGGCCAAATTGCCAAAATATTTGCGATAGCCTACTATCAGCTTCGCTTAATTTATGAGAAAATTTTTATCTAGAGAAATTATTTGCGCTGTGAAAATGGCGGCATATGTCCATCAATTAATTAATATTTAAAAGCAACCAGTTACATCTTACAATTAACAAACTTAGTTCTTGATAATTTTTTATTTTGCAATCATCAAATACAATATAGAACTGAAGCCCCGCATTTCCACCCCATGTAACGGCTTCCTTTCCGCTACAGCTTAATAGTTTGACTTTATGACCATGTGTCAGCGAAGCACTCTGGCGAAGAACACAAGCATGTCAACTTCCTTGCCCTTCAGCCTGCTCCTCCGGCCTCACTGTGTACCACGCGCGCGGGGAACCAAATTTACTCTGCAATGAATTCGCGCTGTTGATTTTAAACTATCGATAGTACTTACTATCGATAGCACTATCGATAGTATCTTTTACTATCGATAGTTCGATAGTGACTCAGCTATCGATAGTATCGATAGTACAATCGATAGTTCTGCATCACTACTAAACATACATTTTAAAAACGTTCTGAAATTTGGGAGCTGTCTGTTTGCACCATGGTTTGCACACACTGTGTCTATGACACGCCTACTGCAGGATAGCGAAAGAGTGCACCTTTGTTTGTTTGTTTGTTTGTTTGTTTGTTTGTTTGTTTGTTTGTTTGTTTGTTTGTTTGTTTGTTTGTTTGTTTGTTTGTTTGTTTGTTTGTTTGTTTGTTTGTCCTGAGGAGACTGGCTCATACTTACGAGGGGGATTGGCCACACAGACAATTATATATGAAACTTCAAGAAGAAAAAAAAATAAGCACGAAACGCGATGTAAATAAAAAAGAAAATAGTTAAGAAGTTAACAAAGCCATAGGATAACGATTCAAAATATATATATATAAATAAAAAAGGAAAAAAAAATCACAGCATATCCACGGAGTGAATGATGATGAGTGGGCGAAGCTGCGGAGGTTCATCGGTAAACCGTGAATCTTCCGTGAATTCTGCCCAGTACATCATCACCGACGTGAGATCGGGCGCGTTTATACTAAAGGTTCGATGAGTTATGACGACTTGCAGCTCACTTTAATTTTACATGTACGCTGTCAGTTTTCATTCTTTAGAAAACCATTGCTTTAGAAAACATCTGGCGTCTTTCGTTAAGCAGCTGGCGTCTTTTCGTTTTGCTTTAGAAACATCTGGCGTTCTTTCGTTTTGCTTTTACAAAACATCTGGCTTCTTTCGTTGGTTTATTTCATCAATCAACGGCGTTTTGAACAAAATTTTTATTGTTTAATCACGCACAGGAGAAATCTCACCAGGCACTACCTTGGAGGTAAACAATGGCTGCTAATGGGAATGAGAGACAGAAGAATTCGGCTTTTAGTTAACGCGCACGCTGCGAATTTTTTATTGTTCAACAACGCACAGGAAAAATCTCCCACCGGCACCACCTTGGAGGTCAAAGCGTAAGACTGGTTACGCACTACGACTACTACGACTACGAGGGACGAACGGGTGCCGCCTTAAGGAGCTTCGCCCCTAAAAGTTGGTTTCCGTGGTCGGTATCACTAACAGCGTACTCTTCCTGTCGCTTGTATGAACTTGTGTAGCACAGTTATAATAGCACTACGGCTTGCCCCAAACTGATTCGCTCCAAACGACAACAGGCTAGAAGTAGCACCTAAGCCAACAACAATTCTTTCTCTGCTTTTTTTTTCTTCTTTGCTTGCCTTAGCGTGAATGTCATGCGATCTCTAGACGTAATTTCGCTTTTTGCTCTGCCTGAACCAATATAAAAGTGTTTTTTTTTTTAAATAAGGCAACTCAGTTTTGCGGAAGCCAGCAAGACTGTCGAGTGTTCTTGGGAGACAAATTTATAATTACTTCGACTGCAGCAGGAAGATACAAAGAAGACTCACGAGCGAATGTGGGAGAAAAAGCATCGCGGCTGAAGAAACCTTCGGCCTCATTCATGACGTAGCATCAGGACCGAACGACTTGTCCGCTGTTATATGATTTTAACGAGGAGGCTGTGGAAATCGAAAATTCCTAAAATGGAATAGCAAGTAAGATTTTTTTTTCAAGCTTGCAAGTTGGAGAGATTTATGAAAGTAAAACAAGGGGCTAATTTTCTCTCCTACTCATCACGTAACCATGGAAAACTGAAAAGTCCAGGTATATTTGCGTTAAAAAATACCTAATTCCTGTTTTGGTGTACATATCCAAAATAACACGCGATACGTAGCACCCTGATTTACGCTCCAAACGGGAAATCCGTCAGCTACTTCTCTAACTTCTCTAGCGTTCCTTCGAAAGCAATACCTGCCAATTTATTTTGTTCCTCTTTTGCGGTTTTGCCTCTTTATTACTGAAAGCTCCCGTCCCATAAACTAAAACTCCTGATTCAGCAGCTCATTTTCCGCTAAATATTTGAGCAAAACAAATTCTATAGTAGTGGTCGCATCCTTCATTTTAGGACATGTCGCCTTCTCAAAAGCAGCTGCCTAGCAAACGGCAGCGTTCTTCATTACGGAAATGATGACGGTCGCTGCTAACCGTGTTACAATACACTATGTCAATTGCGCGAGTTCTCTTGGCCGTCTATTAAATGGCCCCTCACCACTCCGAGCTCAACGACGAGGGAGTGATTTTTTTCTCGCCCTCACTGCCCTTCTTACGGGCGGTATCTCCTCCTCGCCACTTGTTTCTTAAAAGCACGTGTACAACGCCAGCACTAAGCGTGGAGTCTATCAGGATTTCGCGCTGCTCGGCTACTCGCTGTTATCTCTGCTTTCGCAGTCGAAAACACAAAAAATGAAGTGAAATCAGTTGATGGCTCACGATAGTCATGCGAGACAAAGAAGAACGGGTGGGCGGCTGCACGGCAATGCAGTGTAGGATACAATTCACAACTGATATTTCGCGTATATGGACCAAGCTAGAGTATGTACCGTAATGACGTCACGCGTGAATCACTGTTCTTGCGTCACGAAGTGCGCCTGAAAGACGAGAAACACCAAAAGAGAATAACGGGCTCTCTTTTTTTTTAGAGGCTGGCGAGGGGCCCTTTAAATGAAATACTCGAAGGGGAAAATTACACCCGTCACGAAGGACCAGCAGCGCCCACTTTCACTCATGCGGAACAAATGAAATCGTTAGCATGAAAAGCACCGAATTAATTTTTAGTAATCTCTTTCTAAGATCGAAACGTTCGCAGAGAAGGCTAAGGGCGAAATTAGAACGCGACATCTGCGCTTGACATTTTTCCACTTATGCCCGCTCAAAAGAAATTTATTCTCACTCTCTATAGCGCGTTTGTAACGACGCATAAAAGTTGTTTTGCACAGTGGTATATTCTCCTTTTGCACATATTATTAAACGATGGGTGCAGAAACGCCCGAAGGGAACTTCAAAAAGGTCTTTCGGTAGCGTCGTGGTGATTTAAGCCGTTTTGTACGCTGTTCCGTATATCTTTTGCAGAATGCCTTACGGCGTATGATTTCACGTATTGTTGCGTTTATATTATGAGTACGCTAGGCGAGGTGTATACCGGGTGTTTCCATAAATGTGTCGGGAAAAGTTAGGATCTCTTCCTCTATCGGGAAAATGGGGGCAAGCGAAGTTTGGTGTGTACGTGCCTGACCTTCTTTCTTTCTTTCTTTCTTTCTTTCTTTCTTTCTTTCTTTCTTTCTTTCTTTCTTTCTTTCTTTCTTTCTTTCTTTCTTTCTTTCTTTCTTTCTAGTATTTTTGTTTATTTATTTACAAAAGTTCAGCAGTGGCGTTTCCCCACCATGATCCTTTTAGGCTCAACAGTTGAAATCAGCTCGCGAGGTTCACAAAGGGTCATTGTTTTATCCGAAAAAAGTCAAAACGCAATAATAAAGAAAGCCGCAAGTGCACTTGAAGCCATAGGCCTGAAGACTAGGCAAATCCATGCACTACCCATCGTTCCCATGGTGGCTGAACGATCGCAGCGCCACAGTTCTCTCCAGTGAATATTGTAGGAAATTCGGTATTATCTAAGATTTTCTTCATGAAAGCGATATTAAATAGATGATGCCCTACGATGCAGTCCACATATGCACTCATTGGCTGCTGACCGAAATTGACTGCAAATTCAACTCCCTTTTATTGCGCCAATTCGTCCTGCAAACTTTCAAGGCTAGCCGTACCCTACGCTGTATACGCGTTTTCATTCGCGCCTGGGGCTCGACCAACTCCGTTGGCGTGCGGAGAATACCAACGAGCGCACAGCAAGAGCACGTCCTCTGTCTTCTGCGGAAAGTCCTTCTCCTTCATTTAGTTTTTTGTTCCGCGTGCATTTTCAATTTAAGCAGTGATCGCTTCCATTCTCTATTTAATTTTGGGGCTCACCATTATAATAGAAAGGGTGTCTCTGCAATGATTTCCTGTCATTTCCATAAGGCACTCTCAAGCCCCGAGCAGTGGAAATTTCGGCTGGCCTTAGGGGATATGCAGCTCGAGTCTCTAGATTAAAACAGATGTTTTTGAATATTTTCTCGTCCTTGCGGAAACATCGGTCATTGTAATTTCTGCTATTCTCTCCTAAGCGCGAAATTAATCTGCCAAGCATCTTTCTATATCGGGTACCCGAACAGCGAGGAATTTGAATGCCTGCCCACAAGAAGACAGGAAAGAAGAATATATTTTTAATGCCATCTACCACAAAACTGTAGACCATATGCAAATGCTTCGTACGGATAGCGCAGATAAAAGAAAGCTTTCGAGCCAAACTTCACGTTTAGAATACAAGCGGAAGAATCACCGCCGTTCTTGATACCGATACAGAAAAATGTCGCAGGGTATCCCTAAGCATACTCCTATGGGATGAGAACAAGAAAGTTATTTATTTATTTACTTTTTTGCTAAATTGTTACAAAGGGGCGATGCAAAGTCTTATGCGGGAATCCCCCTCTCCTGCGCCGCGGCTGCAGGTGGTTGTCGCGGCATAATGGATCATGCGGGCAGTCTTGCTGCGGCGACGCCAACCCATCCAAGAAACGCCGCCGCCGCTGCGGATGGTTTCTGCGACAGTTCCGATGTAATAGGTCACTTGCTTGCCGGACGCATTTTGCGCACGCCAACTGGTTGCACACTTTCCTCAACCTAGCCATGAAGCGCCTTCGCGTTAAAGGAAACGTCACTCGACCTCTCGCTAGAAATGACGCACGACAAGGGAGTATGCCCTCGTCTTGCAGTGCGCAGTTTTTTTTTATATATGTGATTTGCGTGAATAAGCCTTTTGTCGTGAGTCAGTGCTCGTGTTTCGTCGTTTGTTCTATCTCCAGCACCGACAGAGCAATCCATACACGTGTCCTGGAACGAACTGAATAAGGCATCCAGAAGCACAGCCCGGCAGCCTACGGGGCTTAGGCCCCCTGACATCTCACCCCTTCGACTGATGAAGTTGCTGCTCATCAACTCACTGTTCTAGTGCATACGTCATTTCCTTAGCGCTATCTGTAAAGATGAAGACGCACCGACTCGCCCAACTAGCTATCCTACTATCGTAACATAGAAAGCTTCTACATGCAAGAAACAGCGATATATGATACGGGGCGAATCGAAAGAACACAAACCACCTTGCTGTTTCGTTTCGTCCCGTCTGATAGTGCTGTTTCCTGCATATAATCACGGATCAACCAGTCCAAACGCCTACCATTCTATAGACGGCTTCTATCTTCGGCATGACCACCGAGAAAAGGGGGCGTTAAACATCTCGGAGGCAGTGGGCCTGGGCCTCATCGTAGCGACAACCACGTCGCCATGACGAGGTACACGTCGTTTTCTTGGGTACTGTTTGAACGCTTCCAACAAAAAAAGCTAGGCCATCAGTAGTCCTGCGGCCATAGGAAGATTGCTTTAGTTTTATGGATGAGATCACTTATAACGAATATAGTAAAACTGAAGTTTTCCTGCTGTCGGTTTTTAAGCATAGCATTTGCGACGACCGAAAGGTTACCTTCGACCTTCTAATCGTTGAGTACTGACGAGAAATGTTTCATTTTAACGGCGAAGTTGGTTAAACACTTCTTAATTTGTCCGTCGGAAACAGAAAACACTCATCGTAATGAACCTGTACGCGCTGTCTTCGTCCTCATCTTCTGCTTCGCTCCCTGAACACGTGGAAAAGTCTTCAGGTGGGTATGTGCCAGAACAATTGGACAAGCCCCACTACCGATTACAGCAGGTGCGAGCGTTAAACGACAAAGAACATGTGAAAAAGAGAGGTAGAAAGAAATAGATAGAGAATAAGGAAAAAGAGATAGACAAAGAAAGCGAGAGAAAGAAAGAGGAAGAGAAAAAAGTCACAGTTTCGCCGCAACGACGAAGCAATGAATGCAATAGCAATAAATTGGAATGTAACGCGAAGAACGGAAAGCAGCTCGAAATTGCCAGCGCTTCGCTTGAGCCGAAAGGACGCACGAAAAGAAGGCACACAGTACGAGCGCGAACTATCATGCGTCACAGCTCGACACCGGAAGCGCACTGCTCAAACATAAAGCAGGACGCACGAAACGAACGAACAGGTACACACAGGACGAGCGCGAACTGTCCCAGTCGTTACTTATTTCCGTTTGAACAGCGCGTCCCTTTCGCAAACGCGGCCGCTGCAGCGTCGAAGCGACCTTCGTACGCTCTGTCACTTCAGCGCAGACATCGCGTGGAAAGCACAAGACATACAACCCCCCCGCTCCCCCGCTCCCCCGCCAGCCGCCCCCTTCTTTCCTAGAGATAAGCGCACGAAGGCGACCACGTTCGCAAGAACGGGGCCACTATTTTTAAAGCGCGCCACGCGCGGACATCGCGCCATCTACATGGTAACTCAGAAAGCATACTGATGTAAGTGGTGTATATAAACAGCTCGCCGTTAGCAGGCTGGAAGACGGGGCTCTTCGTGGCCTAACGTTCTAACGCCGCGCGTTGGAAAGCGGGGAGGTCCCCCGTTCGATTCCGCGCGTCGGAAAGTTTTTCTGAATTACTTTTCTTGGTGGCTTTGATATATATATATATATATATATATATATATATATATATATATATATATATATATATACGGTGCATGACGGCGGCGACGGCGACGGCAAAAATCAGCCGAGACTGTCCATATAATTGCAATCGCAATAAAATGCTGAGAAATAAAGGAAACAAAGACATACATACGTACAGAGGCATAGAAAGAGATACAAGAAGCAGAGAGCAAAACAAAAATGAAAAAACAAAGATAGAACTGAAGAGAGAGGAAGAGATCAAAAGAAACGGGAATGAAAAAGAGAGAGAAAAAAACACAGACCAAGGCAGAAAGAGAAAAAGAGAAAGAAAGCGAAACAACGAAAGAGCGAGAAAAAAGCAGAGAGACATAAAGAAAGAGAGAGAGAAAGAAAGGGAAATAAAGAAACAGAAACAGGCAGATGCGAAAAAGATATACAAGAAACAGAGAGACAGAGAAAGAAAGAGAAGAAAACATAAAGAGAAACAAGGAAGGCCACGCAGCTGCGCTTTTCATTCAGTCTTGGCACCACGAGTGCGCAGCTGCCATGATGTTTCTATTATTTTGTTTACAATTTCCTGTTCGGTGCTATAGTCACAAGCGCGTACTTCTGAATACAAGGCACTTTTCAAATGATGAGGTTTCCATCGACAGCACTGTGCAACTTGACCTCAATATTATCTTCATTTCTTAGGTCATCACGAAGTGTCTTCTAATGCAGTGACTCTACAACTACCAGTAGTTGGAGCCCAGGGTCTTTGACATTGCGGAACTAAGTTCGACGCCGGGGATTCAATTTATGCACCGGTGGCTGCATTTATGCGGAGGCAAAATGCAAGGGCACTCCTGTACTGCGGGAGAGGAGCGCGTTAAGGAACGCCACGTGGTCAAACGTAATCCAAAATGATCCCTATAGTGGGCTTAATTATAATACCGCGATTTTTAGCACTTAGGACTAGAATTCAGTCTCAAACGTCGTGCCATATATTTTTAATGTGATCACCAGGCTTTGTTTGTTTTTATGTAATATGTATCCTAACGTTGTTGAAGTAGCCAGAAATCGTAAAACATATCAGGAATTTAAACATTTCATAATTTACACGTTTCTTGCTTCGGAAATGGATTTGTTGTATAAATGTTTCACTTTTTGAGCGCACAAAAAAACAAGGACGAAAAACGACGCGGACACAGCGTTTTTGTCCTTGTTCTTTTGTGCACGCAAAAAGTGAAACATGAATTACCAACATGCCCAAGCATACGCTCTTTCAAGGTATAAATGTTAATGTGTTTGGTTGCTGCATTAGTAATGGTACTAAGTGTGACTGTTCCTAAGCGTTACTAGTCACTGCATTACTCATTATGTTCTTGTTATTACTGCATTGGTGATTATGTTCTTACTGTTACTATGCCATTACTGTCATTGTGTTATTACTGTAAATAGCGCGATCGTGTTCTTACTGGACTAGTGATTATGTTCTTGTTGATTGATTCTCTTCTATTAAATTGTAACTTTCGAATCCACTGTCTCTGCTGCTCCAGCAAGGTAAGGCCTAGTCAGGGGGTTTAAGTCCTCCTTTCGCCTTACCTCGCGGGCAAACCCTGTATGTATTATGCCCAAATAAAGTTTACGTAATAAAAAAATAACAAAAAAAAGAAAATGAAAACGAGCTTAAAACTTAATTTGGATACTGGCGACTAGACTCTAATCTCCCTCGAGGCAAAAGTTGCCAGCTTCTTATGTTGTGCAGGTTTCCTGGGTCACAGGTATAAGCATCCTGCCGTGGTCTACATGGGACTTTGGTCACTTTTCTAAAAGTTGCGGAGCAAACTGTAGTCATCGCGCGTAGAGCTGTATTTCACAATAACCATGGAGACAAATTCGGTGCACTTTGCACCAAAGCTTAACGAGTCTGCAGAAAAGGCATCTACACCCCGTTTTCTTTTCCGCATACTTAACTCGATGTCAACTTGCACTCAAATAAAGTGTCCCAGCCCCCTTCTAGAAAGTGAGGTGACCGAACAAGAGTAGCTGTGCCGTTAAAGTTTTTTAAACTCAACAATAGACATTAGTAATCCAGATAAACACATTTTAGTAAACGTGCAAAAGAGGGAAAGAGAAATCCGTGGTCTCTTGTGAGGATACGGGCACAAGAGAACCTGTTCTCAAAACTTACTTTTGGATGCAGAGTGAAAGAGTGGACGTGGTTTTGCATTCACAAATGCTTCAATGGGCCTCCTTAATGCTATTTAATTGACGTCTATCATTTTGCATTTTAAGTCTTTTTTTTTAGCTCCCGCAGATTACATCTTCTCTAAGAAACTTCTCACCAGCTCAAACTCAGATTTCGCACTAAGAGAAAAGAATGGCTGTCCTTTGTACGCGGACGCCTGTACTTATTTTAAACGGCCCGTAAACATGCTGCGACTTTTTTTTTACAACCCCCAAACAAGCTCGGTAATTCGTACAGTAGACCGCGGCTATCACGTTTTCCGAATATTACAGCGCTGCGCGCCGCGCAGACCCTTCATTTCGAAAAACAATTCCCGCGCTTCTTTCCTACGCCTGACCAATCCTCCTGGTATGCGCAGTGACGCAAACTCGGCGATCGGCGAGTTGACGTAGCACTGGGCTCGTTGATTGGCCTAAACCAGGTCTCAACAAACAGTTGTCAAGTTAACGTCAGTTCCTGTTCCCACCCACCGCTACGAAACTGCGCCTTGTTTTTTGGCCCTGCGGTGATGCGCTTTCGGCCACGCAGTTGTCGCTCGTATATTCCTCGCACTGCATAGCACCTGCACGCACTTCGCCTTCGACATGGGGCGAAGCGTTGTTAACTTGCCGGCTGCAAATCGAGCGGGGAGAGGGGAATCTCCGGTAGCTCGGACGGGTCGCGCTTGCTCGCGCGGCAAGCGGGGTTCTCCAGGCTTTTCTCTCGCGCCCCTTCGACGTCTCGGAAACCAAGCACGCATTCCTGCTGCATTGTGAACTGTCACAAAGGTTTAAAGATAGTGAAGAGCCGAAAACTACCCGTCAAGTTACGGAGCGCGTGCGATAATATAAACAATAAACAACCAGGAGCCGCAGCAAGCGGAAGTGCATTGCGACTGATCGAGCTCGCCCATGACGTCAATTGTTGACGTCGTGTCACGTTGCCAAAGTGGGCGGAGTCACGACGACGGGCTACGCCTTTCCCTCCATGTGGCGGAGAAGGGTGGTGAGGCCCCGGGAAAATTTGAAACCAACTGAAACGGATGTTCTAACCCCTGTAACTTCCTTATTATAGCTCGTACTCGCAAAATCTTTGCGGCAGCATATTCACATAACAAAAGTGCGCATATTTTTCTTCATTACAGTTTTTGCACATCGGGGTTGTTTACTGGCCCTTTAAAGGACTAGTTTAAAACCAAATTTCGGCGTGCCTACACGCTTTCTAGATATCCAGAACCACCCGCATAAGAGCTTTCAATGCTTAGCAAAATAAGAAAGATATACAAAATACCACCTACGCTACAAGCCACACATCGGAGATACACTCAACACAAGCACAATTTAGTCGGTAGCTACCAATTTATTATGTCCAAGAGGTGTGAGCCCTTACCGATCCCAAAGCTCGATAGTAAAGACACGGTGAGCCTTGATGGCTTTGTGACTTAGTAGATTCGCTCAATCGGCACTGCACGCACTGTTTTCAGGTGGTACAGGTCAGTTCCGGAAAAAAGTCACAGCTTCACCGCAAGGGCGAAGCAATGAATGCGATAGCAACAAATTGTAGTGTTACACGAAGTGACGCTGGCAGCTAACTGTTTTGTATCCGATCTCGCGTAACTACAAAACGCTGGTGTAAGAGAATACGGCCGGTCCAGGAAACGATGCTCTCCGCATAGTCACTTCGCGTTGAGAGCGCAGCACGTAGAAGGGTATACGAGCCGCCCGCTTTGATGGCTTTCGAGATAGTGTGCGCGCCAGTGATTGCGACCGCACCCTTAGATTCAAAGTTCAATGTTGCTCCTCGCGCGACGTGACACTGCCCCCCCCCCCCCTCTCGCCTTTTAAGGCTCGTTAAAGAAGGCCGGGCGTTTCCTGTCTGCTTCGACGGCAAGCCTCCTCCGAGCGGGGTGATGTTACCATAACAAAGCAGAAAACTGGGCGAGTTGGTATGTATTCATCGTCACAGGATAGCGCGCACTTACAACGGGGACAAAGGGAGAAGAACACGACAACACAAGCGCTAACTTTCAACTAAAGTTTATTCAAGGAAAAACGGAAGAGAAGAAAATAACACAAAATACCGCGCATGCGTCACTGCGCAGAAAACATAACTAAAATATAAGCCACACATAATATCAAAGCCTAACAACATGGTAGTTGATAACCAATCTGTTCACCGTAGCAAGGCGTTAATCAGTGTGGCCAAGAAAAGATGTTAACCTTACTTTTGATTCAGGTCATATCTGTTGGCAATATAGTCCCCGGAGCGTTAAGCCTTTGTTGGATTACCGGTCGGCCCACTCTAAGGTTGTTAAGAATGGCATAGCTATATCTGCTCTGCGATCAGCCCTGACAAAATCATGTGAACACATGATGGAAGCAAGTGTTAATGTTCAGTTAAGCAAACTTAGGAAGGCGGGATACCCGAGCCAGACGACGGTTCTCGCATGTAGCCGGCTTTTGCGGGAGCTAAAAGAATCTGTGGCAGGGCAGCAGCTAGGCGTGACGGAGCCGAAAGCAAAAGACAAGGTGAAGTTTGCCGTGATACCTTATGTGCATGGGTTGTCACATCGTCTAAAAAAGGTGGGCGCCCGGCATGAGGTCAAGGTGGTGTTTTCCGCTGAACACAATGTACGCGGCGTATGCCCCGCGGTGCGCAGACGCATAGAGTCGAGTTCTAGGAACAGTCAAGCCTGCAGCATTAACCACACCTACAGCCACGTACCTTGCGCCTCGGGAGTCGTATATAGCATCCCGTTATCATGTGGCCGCGTTTATGTTGGCCAGACGGGCAGATGTCTGAATCTGCGCCTCAATGAACATAGGAATGCAGTTAAAGGTCCTACATTTTCGACACACCTTGGCATGCATTGCAGGGACTGCGGGTGCTCCGCTGATTTCACAGGCACCACAGTTTTATTCCGTCACAAAGACAAGACTACAAGGGAGATCTGTGAGGCCTTCCAAATCAAAAAGGAAGGACATAGATGTGTAAGCCAGACGTCATTGGCACTAACAGATAAAGAACTGTCTTTTCTTGGCCACACTGATTAACGCCTTGCTACGGTGAACAGATTGGTTATCAACTACCATGTTGTTAGGCTTTGATATTATGTGTGGCTTATATTTATTTTATGTTTTCTGCGCAGTGACGCATGCGCGGTATTTTGTGTTATTTTCTTCTCTTCCGTTTTTCCTTGAATAAACTTTAGTTGAAAGTTAGCGCTTGTGTTGTCGTGTTCTTCTCCCTTTGTCCCCGTTGTAAGTGCGCGCTATCCTGTGACGGTGATGTTACCGCATGCACCCCCCTAGCGATGGGCCGGCTTGTTTGAACTCTGCTTCGACCACGTTCATCTCCTCCGCTCGAGCGCTTTTACCCACGGTAGAACATACATTGCCCGGGGGGATCTTATCAATTTGGACTTCATACCGGAAAGACATGACGGCGACGGCGATGGTGAAGGCAAAAACCCGTCGAGACTGTCCATATAATTGCTGTCGCAATAAATTTCAGAGTCGTCAACGGCCTCCGCTTCTTCAATTGTTAGACCTGTGCTCCGCCGCGCCACGCCGACTCCTGTTCTTGCTCACGCCGCTCGCGCCGCCGCCGACGTCCCGAGAGGGATCACGCCGCCGCCGCCGCCCAATAATTGTGGCGCGCCGCCATTTGTCTTTCAAAATGAACGGGGAATCTGGGCATAATATTTGTCTCTTCACAGGGGGTTCCAGATGTTTCCACGTAATGGACTATTCATTTCAGCCGGCGCTTATTGGCGGGAGCTCGGCGAGCAGCGCGCCCTCTCTTTCCGGTTCTTCATCCGCAACGTCATTTTAACGTCACGAAGCTTTCACAGCTCTCGACACGAATGATAGGGACGGAATGCTCTTCAACGCAACGAACGCCGCTCCCAGAGATCCACTTTTGGGCGCTCATAAACTCCGATCGTGTTAGCCATCGAATTAGGTTTAATGCGTCTGCCCGTCTAACGCACCTGTGAAGGTCCGGTACGCATTTCATGCATCGTTCTCAAACATCTGGGGCACATTCATGTGTAAGTGCAGACTTGATCTTGTTTCTGTACATTTCGTCCACTTTTTTTCTTACACTGGGAATGAGCTGGCGTGTTCGGTGAGTCGACGTGGTCAAGAGAGAGGTTATATCACGGCTCACCGCTCTTTCGAGTAACTGAATGCGCTCTGCGGATATGGGTGGAAATATTTAGATGGACACATCGAGAATAGCTACCCGGAAGATGTCGCATCTTTCTCTCCTCCAGAAGTCTCACGAGTATTGCCTCACCTCCACGCTGATCATCATACATCATACATCAGCAAACGGCTCGTATGCCCTTCGGCGCACTGGGATCTCAACGCTACGTGCTGTGACTAGTCATACGACAAACTGCACAAAACCGCTTCTTTCCTTGGAGCGGCCGTATTCCCATACACCAGCGGTTTGTAGAGTTACGCGAGATCGGATCCAAAAGAGTTAGCTGCTAGCCTTAGTTCGTATAACATTACGACATGTCGCTATCGCAATCGCTGCCTCGCCCTTTAGGTGAAAGATCTTTTTTCAAAATTCAAGCAACAAATTTCTCTTCCAGCTGTTACGGCCGGGTATTCGTTGGATCCATCCCACCGCTGCAACCAGTTGTTACGAGCGGCGACGTTGGCCGACGCGGGCTCAGGGGGTAGCGTGGAGCTGAGCGGCGACAGTCGTACCGCAGGCCCAGGGATGTCCAGAACAGCAGGAAGCCGAGGCAGAGAGACCGACGTTGAGGAAACTTAACAGAGGTTTATTTACAACATCATAGAGGACAGGATCGTCAGAACGACATCTAGTCCGATCGATCCGTGCCGAGCAGACGCTCTGCTGCTCCTTAAATACGCTTCAGTACAAAGACAGGGAAACTCCTTATGCGGCAAATGTCCAATCACAAACGTGCATGCCTTTGGAGCTGCACAACTATAGCTCCTTATGCGGCAAATGTCCAATCACAAACGTGCATGCCTTTGGAGCTGCACAACTATAGCTCCTTATGCGGCAAATGTCCAATCACAAACGTTCATGCCTTTGGAGCTGCACAACTATAGCTCCTTATGCGGCAAATGTCCAATCACAAACGTGCATGCCTTTGGAGCTGCACAACTATAGCTCCTTATGCGGCAAATGTCCAATCACAAACGTGCATGCCTTTGGAGCTGCACAACTATAGCTCCTTATGCGGCAAATGTCCAATCACAAACGTGCATGCCTTTGGAGCTGCACAACTATAGCTCCTTATGCGGCAAATGTCCAATCACAAACGTTCATGCCTTTGGAGGGTCCGTCTCTTCGGCACATAGGTCACCGCCCCCAGGATGGCACTCCAGAGACCACTGCCCTCTCACTCTTCACGTCCGACCAGTTCGGAAGGGGGGGGGGAGACAATGCCACCTCGGGGAACTGGTAATCCTTTTACGAACAAAGGCACCAGCCTTAGCCAAAAGCACACTCGATGCAAATACGCGTCCCACGGAGGGGTCCCGCGTGTAGCAGCCAGCTCCCCACCGAAGCGCTCAGTTCAGGGAAATACAGCAGGTGTAGGTGTCTAATCCGTTCTCCGAAATGGGGGGGGGGGGGGGAGTCCAAGAAGCAGGAAAACTCGTTTGGAGACAGCTGGCCCAGGACCCTCGCATTTGCTTTGTAACACAGCCAACTTTCTAATCTAAGCCCCTCTACCACCTCTACCCCCTCTACCCCCCCCCCCCACCGCCGCGTCGCGCCGACGCCGGTGATTTTGGGTCCGGAGCACAGGTACAGTTGTTACCATAGGAACCCCGGTTTCTTTGTTAGCTTCTTCTGCTCTCTAACATTTCACTCCTTTTCTGTTATTCGTGTTTTAGAGTTCCTTTCGGGCCTTTGCGTGCTGTTTGTAGGGTTTTTGTACTGTTTTGCGTGTGTCTGTTTTTGACAGCCGTAACCATGACGACGTAGTTAGGTTATCGAAGGTAGGAAGGCAGTGCAACACACTTGAGCGGTCCTTTATTGTGGAATAGTTTCCATTAGAGCTTTCCTTTATTTTACCGCAGGAACAGTAAAGGTTCAAAATATATACGTAAAAAAAGTGCTTGCTAATGGTTTCAACAAGGTGATCGTTCTTGACAAGAGCGAGACGAAGTGAAGGTTCGCTAAGTAGCCGCCAACTGTAGACAAGCGCGTCACTTTTACATTCTTTCCTTTCCATGTTTCTTCAAGGAAATCGCTACAGTGCGGTTGGAAGATGTCATCGCTACAAAAAAAAAAAAGAACTTAGATGAAACTGCTCCGATGTCGGCCGTTTCTCTTCCGCCTTATTGTATTTCCTCATTTCCCGGTTTACTCATTTCCTGTGCACATCACCATGACAGTGAGAGATAGAATTGTGTTTTACTGCAGTTTGTTACTCTCTGTTAAGTTGAATACTAATTGCTCAGTAGGCAAGGGGGCAAAAACCAATTAATTGTTATATTAGTGCATAGAACATCCGCACCAAAACTATTACGATCACAAAAAATTAAAGTAACGGCTTGTTTGTTCATGGTTAATGTAATACAGTAATTTCCCTGTGACATTATTATGCATTAAACATCTAGAGAAAATCAATCTGAAATAGTTTTCCTGGGCGTAGTTCAAGTTCGGCTATAGAAATGCTCTTGGTACTCCAGTACCACCAACCTTGCCAGTGACGGCTTAAAAAGACCCTAATAAAAGTCTCACTAAGAACCTAGACATTATGTCGTACATTCCCTCACCATTTACAGCTCTATTCTGCGATCCCATACGTAGCAACGGCGAGTTACAAGTTGGTGATAACTTTTCTGGGCAACTTATTTAGATGAACTCAGTCCGCCAGCACTTCTTCAATGTAAGTAGTATAAGAGTGGAAGAAACAAGAACTTGCGAATAAGAAAACATGCAATGGCGCGCTGAGAACTCGGTGTGTTGTTCTTCGGTAGTCTTCGTTTCTAATCCTGTTTTTAGATTTAATATGTTCTACCAACAGCATGCCATGTCTCTCTTCCCAGTACTTGGTTTTGTTTTACAGCTTAAGCTGATATGAGCTCCAAAGAATAGCTGATTTTGGTGGCGATGTTGTCCATCGCAGCTATCGCGCACAATGAAAATAATGGGGCAGTTCCGCACTAGTAGCGCGAAGGCTGATAAAAAGGCGGAGCTGGTGGCGTTGCTCTCCTCCTTTCCCTCCTCCTCGCCCTCCCTTCCCTTTCCCACCCTTGGCTATACTGTACAATACAATACAGCTCCCCTAAAGTGAAACCTGGGTCGGTGCGAAGCACCGGTGTGTCCCATAGGAACACGTCAATAGCCATGAGAGGACAGCGTCCTCGCATTGCTACAGACAGCGTCGCAGCCAGCGTCCAGAGCCCATCACAGAAAGAACTTTTCTTGAACGAACGCGCCGTCTCATTTGCCCAACGCGCTATATTTGCCACTCGCTTTACCGTGACGAGCGACGACAGGAGACACCGTGACGGGCTACGACGACAGGAGACGCTGACATCCGAGCGCATGAGGTGCTTCACACCTAAAATACACCATCTCTCGCTAAAGGGGACCATGAGGTGAGGCGAAGCCGGAGCACTTGCACGATCGCGTTCCGTTGGCGTTCGTAGGGCATGCTACCGACCTCGCGTCGTGGAACGCGAAGAGGAACGCTACGAGCGTCGTGTCTTCCCTCCAGCCTGGCCGTTGATTCTCACAGGGCGAGCGGGGAACGCGGTCGTCAGGCGCGAAGGGAGGAGCGTAGGAGAGGAGAGAGAGAGGGAGGGGACGCGCATGTGCTGGCGCTCACGCAGCGTTGCGCAGGAGGAAGAGGGGTAGTGGGGAGGGTTAGCGCATGCGCAGTAAAGATGGTCACGCCGCACACCGTTTGAGCTCGCCATAAAATACTTCGCACCTAAAATAGTGGTTCGATTGGGAGCAGAAACCAAGTACGATGCGTGGCAAGCAAGTATTCTAGCTTAGAGCCCGGCCAGTGCTTGAAGCTTCAATGGAAAAATACCCTATCTACCGGCCTCTTCTCGGGCGACGAATCACGCTAAAAGATGCAATATTGCAAGGCAGGAGAGCAGAATCTCCCCAGGCGTCGCACCATGTGAAGTGCGCAAAGAGTGGATGGTTTAACGCTTGAAACCCATTCATCATCCTTAAATCCTGATTATCATCATCAACAACCACAGCACCAACAAAGCGTTCAGCTATGTAGGCACGCGTTTCGCCTTACGCACGCGTAGCGGGTACTTTGCTACGTCGGAAAATGATGATGGTCTATGGCGTAGTGGGTACTTTGCAACTGTACTTTCAGTAATCCTCCCTAGAGTGCCTCGATGCGCTCGTTCGCCTCCGCTCCGTTCAGGGTGGAGACAAGCGCGTCGTCTGCTACAGCGGTCGCCATTACTGATCCCAATCGTCAAGGCGCGCACTGCCGGCGCGCGGATTCGCAGCCTTTTGCTCTCGAGTAAAAACACTTTGTGCCGGATTTGCCCTCGCAAACGCAAAATCGTTCACGGAAGTCGCTAGTTAAAAGTTTCCAGGCATGCATCAGAACAAGTAATCGAATACTTTGCGCCTAAAGGTGTCGCAGAACGCAGTGATACTCCCTGCCAGCGCGGCCGCTGGGCTGTGGCTGAGCGGCGCACAGCTGCTTTGGATCCCTGAGAGCTGCAGGCATCACTATTTACTTTTATACTTTGCGGGTATATATGTTCGTGCGGTGTCTTTTTGAAGGCAAGACAGTTTAGCTTTATTCAGGAAAGTTAAAGATGCGGAATACTGTCTATTAGAAAGCAATAATTGAAAGGTATCATTCCCGGGACTGCCGAAACGAAAAGCGGTGCAATAATGCGCCTTACATAAAGGCGCAGAATGTATGCTTTCATGTACGTCTGAAATTATTCCAGCTCGAATTCTCGAAACGAGACACGCAGTATTGAGACGCGCAATGCAAATTGCGCGTCTTTCTTAAGCAATCTTTCTTAATTTGAGCGAGAAACGCACCTAGTGAAGCGAACGAATTAGCGAAATATAAAAATTTGAAGACAGCGCGCGCAGATTTGACGGCTACATTAGAGATATGGAGTGAAAATAAACTTAGATGGAATATACCGGAGCGCAACGTTTCCATCTCATTCATCATTACGGGCTCTCTCTGCACTTGATGTGCAGAGAGAGAATGTTGTCAACATAGCAAACGCACATTTTCAGAGTGCCATACACACAGCACTTCCCAACATCCATCACCAGTGATCAATTTGGTGACGTGAGAGTCCTAAGGTCTACTCGCTGTTCAGCTAAATCTTAAAGCGATTGGAATCCGCGCGCAGGTTCCGAGGCTGCTATTATATGTGACCGATTGCCGGATGTATGCGTCTTCGTGTCCTCTTATTGAATACCTATTTTAAAATATGGCTGTATTTCCCATTTCGAAAAAATACCAGCGAAATTGCAGTAAGCATCAGAATGTCGATTATTAATCGCAGCGGAAACGACTATACTTATGTAATGTTCCAATGTTTTTCAGCGCTGTGAATGCCGCGTTGAAACTAATGACCGCGTATGGTAATGTACACAAGAAAGCGTTTGTTCAGAGAAAGCAATTCTGGCAAATTATTCCACCGGATAACGAAAAATAACATTCTCGATTTCTAGTTCCTGCTAGGAAAGAAATCACAACTCGTACCAAATACTTGCAGTTCACTATAGACGCGACAATATTCATTATCACACCTTCGTGCATAAAAAAAAAACAAAAGGAGATGCTCGCGACAATGAAAGCACGTTTTCCAAGCACACCCCGAAAACAGCGCCAAATTTATGCGAATGGTTCAAACGCGATAAAACCATTTGGCATTACCAGTTCGCTCAACGTTCGATCGTGTTCAAGTGCGACAATGCGCGCTGAAGAGGCACCAACTCGCACTCAAAACCACGGCACACACATAACTTACAATAGTCTATTCTGTGACTGCGTTACTAGTAACATATACGCCGTTTCAGAAATCGTCCCAAAAGCACCCGACGTAGCAAAGGAAAGGTGATGGGAAAAAGCAACAAAGCTTGCAATACTCACGCTGCACACACGAGAGGCATTCGTCGGCTGCCACTTGTCACGCTTTATCCTCACTGTCCATAAAAGTCTTCTTTTAGGATCCCTTGGGAAAGAAAACATCTTCCAACCATTCCTAGAATGGTTCGTGCACTGTGGCACGCAACATCCAGTCATCCTGCGGGACTCGCGGCGGAGCAGACGGGCGACAAGGCAGTAGGCGCAGCATGCACGTTTAACCAAAGCGCGGCGTGGGCTAAAACATGGCGGACGCGCGAGTCGAGGCGGCGTTGACCCTTTCAAAGAATGACCGCACTCTAAGCGGGGGCGCGCGCATCGAGGCACTCTAGTCCTCCCTAAAGTCCCTCAATAAATTCAAAAGTATCGAAAAGCTTTCATGAAGCCGACGGCGCCCGCGATAGGCTGATCTGTGACACGTGACCTTGCCCCGCCATGAAGGTTCCCGCGCCCCGGGAGGAGAGCGCTCGCTTCGCCTGTTCCGCTATGCACGTTGTGCGGTGATTTCGTTCTGGAAAGTCCGATATGCCTTGTTGCTGCGCGTTTGGGTGCCGAAACCGGACGGAAGACGGCAAGAAGTTATTTTGCATCCCGCGGGGCAAACAGAACCTAACCAGAAGAAAAGTGTGGTTGCACAGAATTGGACGGAAAGACTTCGAACCGTCGGCCACTGCACGACTATGCGAGGTAAGTAACGCGACACAAAGGCGCAAGAAAAATTGGGGGACCCTTAAGCTTCGCCTTTAAGAGTTGAACGCGATAGCGAAATCCGGCCCCTAGTGCGCACTTCAACCACTAAGTGCATACTTATTAATGTGTATTGCTACACTCACACACACACGCACGCACGCGCGCGAATTTTACAGGCTTTCGATCTAAAGCAAGAGTCGCATGGCCTCCAAGATATACGCCGCGCGCCGGCCCTCTCGGATGCCATGAAAAGTCGACACATATTTCTCACAATGCCTCACAGATGGCAGCACATTATCTAGCGTTTGCTGCGTTGGCTTGATATGTTTTCCTCTAGATGGACATAGTTGTCCATTTTTAGAGCTGTTTGAAAGTTCGTGTGTGTATTTAGCGGCGATGGCTGCACTATCCCGGCGTTTTTCGACGTAGTTTGATGGCCTCGCGAATGCGCCTACCGTATGGGCTCGTTTTCGTCGTGACACCTGCCGAACAAAATGCGTTAAGACGACTCCTTCTACTACATGGCATTTATGTAGTGTTTTTGTCCGAAGCAACTGCAAGCAACATCGTGGCTTTGTGGTAAGACACCTGCTTGCCACGCGAACGGCCTGGGTTCGATCCTCATTGGGACCGAAGATTTTATCGTTTATTTCATTTGCTACTTTCTCGATTTTTCGCTCACAGATGATTTTTCGCTCACAACCAACGGTGCCGACGCCGACAGCGGAATTTCTGCGACACGAGCTCTCTAACGCTACCGCGTTAAAAGCATACGCGTGCATGTGCCGAGCTGCAATAGCATTTTATTCGTGCGCGCTGGTTTTGATGGCCCACATTTGTCGAGATTATTCATTCTAGTGCTTTATGAACCCGCTGACGTAGGTCATGCAGTACGAACCTAGCATGCAAGTAAATAAAGCGAGGGAAGCGCACTAACTCGCCGACAGATATCCGCATTGTGTTGCACGCGATCAAAATTTGTCCGCCGCCGTGGTATGACAGTTACTGCGGTTACGGTGCTCGGCTGCTGACCGGAAAGACGCGGTTCGATCCCGGCCTCGGCGGTCGCATTTTCGATGGAGGCGAAAATGCTAGAGGCTCGTGTACGGCGCGTATTCAGTGCACGTAATAGAATCCCAGGTAGTCGCGAAATTACAGGAGCAGTCCACTACGGCGTGCCTCTTACTCATATCGTGGTTTTGGCACGTAAAACCCCAGCAATTATTATTATTGTTATAGCGATAAAAGTTCATAAATTTCGGCAGTGAGTTCTACTGTTAGACTTTTCTATCTCTGCGCGCGTTGTTAACTTCGTTTTACAACATGTTGAGAAAGTCGTTTCCAAATGCAATGTAATACGAGCGCGAATAAACGAGATGTAAACATGCCAAATGTAGGCGATGAAACATTTTTTCCGCTCTCTTTTTCAATGTTTATTTGAAATAAAGGCACAGCTTTAGCATTTTGGGGCCTTATTTCGGCCTTCATTACAGTCAGGCGTCAGTAGCTTTTATTTCCTAGCATGTGCAGATATTTTTCCACCAGCTGAATGCCGTGCTTTAACCTGGGCGTCGTCTGCTACAGGAACTTTCTAGGTAGCGCGCGCGGCAGATGTCGCTACCTTAAAAATTATGGAGGGACCTTAGTCCTCCCAAGATTGTAGCGCCCCCTAGAAAGGCAGCTCCTCCATCTTTCGCTGTGACTGTGCTGCGTGTTCGCGCAGCCCTAGGGTTTACTTTGTATACTCTGACAAAAACGAATCAACTAATCAATTAATGAATAAATTATTCACTCAATTAGCTAATCAAGCACTCAATTATTCGATAAATTTTTATTCTAGTGTAGCGTAAATACGAGTTAAGGTCATCAACAATAAGAGGGGCCAGCTTTACCTACACAAAGTTTCTCTGAAACAGGGTCGTAATCTACTGCCTTTCTTCCTTTCCTTATTTTTTCCTTATGATTCTTTCCTTTTTTTCGTAGCCCTTCTATTCTATTTCATTCCTCTTTTCCCATTTCCCCAGCTCAGGGTAGCCAACCGGTCTAAAAACTGGCTAACCTCCCTGCCTTTCCGCTTGTTTTTTTTTTCATTCCTCCGTGGTAAATTTTGACAATGCTTTTTACTTTTCTAAGACTGCCTCAGTAAGGCGATATTTATTTGTTTTATGCCAAATGAGCAATTCTGTTAGATAAATTATTCGCTTGCCTATCTCACATCCGGTGAAGCGTGCTTTGCCGTAGCATGATTGCTGCTGAGAAGCCATACCTATAAAACAAATAAAAAAATAACTTTTTTTATCGAGATGTAGAGGGGTGGCCACGCTGCCATAGGAATGCATGGGATAGCGGCCGGTGAACTTTTGACCCTCTTTATCCTGCTATGGAAACAGCGCCACAAACAGGATGCAAGCAAAGAAGGAAAAAACTGCAGCGTTGTTAGGGATTGTCCCTCCTTTCCTTTCGTCCTGTTTTTGGCGCTGTTTACGCGGTAAGTTATAGACCAACCGACCCAAATGCGCACTCTTCTGCAGTACTTTATTACTTTGTCATTTTTAGCGAGAACATTGCCTTTTATATATATAACAATTGTTTCGTAAGCTCCCGGGTTAGTTCTTCAATGTGACAGGCTGCAAAAGCTAGTGCATGCACTTCTCCTCCCCCTCTCTCTCTTTCTAAAAACAACTGTAATTTCAAAAGACTTGCTCCTTCTATCCATTATACACGTAGTACTGTGAGCTTTCGTTACACAACAAAATTACAGCCATCACCACTCACTATCACTCGAACGAAAAGGGCACCCTGGGAAAGATCCAATGAGAAATTACTTTCTTAGCCACTGCTCTATGTTCCCAACAAAAAAAAATGTGGAGGAGCGAAACACGCAGGGAAGGGTGTTTCATCTCCACTAACATGAAACCTGTGGAGGGGCCAAGTATGCAGTGTGCGTCGGTGTTTCCCACAGCAAAATCACTGCTGATGTGCAATGAGAGACATAAGCAAGATTAGACACAGAGACCCGCAGTCCGCTTTTACTTAACGTGCGCGCTGCGAATCTATTGTTCAACTACACACAAGAGAAAACTCCCACCGGCACTGCTTTGCAGGTCAAGACCCAGTGTCTATATATACGGGGCGGCCGGTGAACGGCTGTGCAGCGCGAGCAGTCGGTTTGTTCAATCTTGAAACTCGCTAGCAGACGCTGCCTGCGTCGGCGTTGTATCTCGTGGGCGAGGGCGCGTTCTCGTTCCTTGCGAGCTGGTAGTTCAGCGTTCATCGCAGAAAGAGCATTTGCATAGTCAACGCGCGCCGTTTGCTCTCTCTCGCCACACGGCGAGCGCTGAGGCGGTGGCGCCCTCTCTTGCGCTCAAGCAAATGGGCCGTCCCCACAGCAGACGACGATGCACGCCGATACGCCGAGACCCTAAGGTGCTTCGCCCCTAAAAAACAGGGGCTGTGAGATTACACGGACAAAGTTAACCAAAGTTCAGATGAAGCCCTAAGACGGAAGAAGGTAACCGTCCCCTGCGGTGGACTAACTTATAACAGGCATTACGGAGGCAGCTGAAATGAAGGCGTGTGCACAGAGCCTGTATGCTGATAGTCGTGCGCACAAGGGGGTGAGGAAGCCCCCCCCCCCTTCTAGTCGTCTAAGGGGGCCAAGTTTTCCCCTTACCTTTACTCAGTCAGGACTGTGTTATCATTGTTTAAAGTGCAAGGTTATGAGTGCGCCGGTTTTTGTCGGCAATAGCGGTCGAGGGCCTCTGATGTTCCTGGAACTGTTTACTTCACACGTTTACCCACCCCTTAAAGACGGAGACGAAAGGCAGGCCGTTGGCAGCGTTGCCACTGACTTTCGAGTAAATGTCGCCAAACGACGAGCATAAAGTCGCCAAAAGTCGCCATTTTTTTACAAATTTCGCCAAAAAAGTCACCATTCTAGATATGTGCGGCATATCCTAGTAATAAGAACTTCCACTGATGTATAGCCCCGTAGAATACAATGCCATTCAAAGCCCTTAAAGTATATTGACATTTCTCAATGCCAGGCGCATCGCCCCTTCACCATGGGAGTGCTTGGTGCACCTGGTTCTCGGACTAGCCGCAAGATGTGCGCGGAGGCGCAAGTATGAAAGGATAAAACGCTCATGATATCCTTCCATCCCTGTCCGCTCGTTTCAAAGGTAAAAGTGTGGTAAACCTTAGGCGAAAGCCGCGAAGGCGTTGCTTGTAGACAGCCTTACATCTTCTCATATGAAAAAAAGGATTAACAGGTTTATTGAAAGTAGTAAGACAGAATTCTTACAGGTATCGTTCATTAGTGAGTCTTATGCCTTTCAGTGTGAACTAATATGATACCGGACGCCACTGTCCCTTTCATATATAATCACTGATATCTACCCGTGTCAATCCAGTGCGTTATAATTGAACAGGTAGACATTGTAAAATGTTATATAGCAATTTATTTCATTGCACACGCTCACCGAGAACAGTAGAAAATGCCTGAATAAATAATTTTTTTACTGCACGAACACCCGCGTATCCGGCCATCTTCGCTATGCGAGCTCGATTAGGGGATACTGCAGCGGTGAATAGGTCGCCAAGCTATTCAGAATAGTTGGAGCTTTGGCGGAACAAATGGCCGGAACACACGACCAACCCGTCATCTAGCCCCTTCAGAAGCGAAACTTTAGCGAAGTTCTGAAGCATCTAGATGAATCTAGATGAATTTAGTTAGAAGCATATAGATGAATAGAGGAGATACACACGAGTTACAGGACGGACATACAGAACGGCGCGCAATGTGCACCTCAAAACCCAGAAAAATACAGAGAATAGTGCCGCTCATTCATTGGGAAGGCACTGAGCTTAGGATGCATAACTAAGTGGAGACCTAAGCTGAAAATCGCCAAAAATTCGCCATGTCGCCATTCATAATTTTAGGTCGCCACGGGCCTCCCAAATTCGCCAATTGGGCGAACAGTAGCCACCATTGGCAACCCTGACCGTTGGGACAATCATGTCATCGCTTTATCTTCGTTTATGCATCCATTGCGAAGCATTTCTTTAGAACTTGACCAGTGTGTGTGTGTGTGTGTGTGTGTGTGTGTGTGTGTGTGTGTGTGTGTGTGTGTGTGTGTGTGTGTGTGTGTGTGTGTGTGTGTGTGTGTGTGTGTGTGTGTGTGTGTGTGCGTGTGCGTGTGTGTGTGTGTGTGTGTGTGTGTGTGCGTGCGCGTGCGTAGGGGGAGGCAGGAATCAAGCTTCGCCCCCCCCCCTTAGGTGAGAACCAGAGCTGGGCAAAGATACTTTAAAATTGTATCGCGATACGATACAAGATACTCAGGCAAGAAGTATTGGAGATACAGATACAAGATACTGCCGCAATAACTGTATCCGATACGATACTCGGGAATTCTATCTTAAGATACTTCGATACATTCTCAAATATGTTATTATAGATCCATATAGTGCAGCAGCAAACGCCAATGCACGAAAATGTCTGCTTGAAAATTTCTTAACTGTGACCTATTTTGTTTGATTTGAATGAAATGTCTGTTAGTATCTTAAAAGTTCTGCCCTTCTTGATCAAAGTACATTAGTTTCCCTCTCCAAATCAACTTATTGCGGTTTGTTTTAGCTTCTTCACAGGACAACTCTTTATACACTTCGCTGACAGTGGTTCTTGCTTGTCATTTTTGCACTTGGTGGGAGTCGCTGCTCAGCTTGCCGACCAACTAGCAGGTTGCCATATAATCACAATAAATTCAATAACAAGCCTTCGCACGACGGCGCAAATACCGGTGTGGACTTTTACCTTGTCCGTAAAATACAGTTTGCGCAATACCGTATATCCGGACAGGTGTACATCAGCAACAACGCTGGTAACAAAATTTGTTTTTAGAGGGAGGGGGCATGGTGTATTTAAGGAGTTTGAGACCTCTCGCTAGCGGCCCGGCCCGCACACAGGAACGGCCCGCGCACATGACCGTCTTCGTCCCATTTGTTTTTATTTTCTTAATAAGTATGTTCGTTAGCTACAGAGACATGACTTATCTTAAGCCTTCCTTTAGTGAGGAACGTGTGGTCACCATGTGCTGAAACATACCCGTGGAACAAAAACTATATTTCAGAATACGCATCCAGATTTCACTTGTTGTTACATTGGTGTCGATGTTTCTCGAATGCTGACTCCAAATCACCTTCAGAAATGACCTATATATGAGATATGGGAAAGACTTCCTTTCAAATGGCGACGTCATTTTGTTCAAGCGATCTCCGACCCCCGATCCCACCATCTTCACTGTCCCGGCCCTTGGAACTAAATTTCGCGACTGCGGCCCGCTGGCTATAAGCTGAGTTTGAGGCCCCTGGTAGATACGTAGATGACGTAAAACAGCAATGAATTTTCATATTCTTCTCATCCGCTGGCGTAAAGGATTCTTTGTTGATATACTCAGTAACATGTAATTTTTTTAGCAATTTTTCTTCAACGAGAGAACATGTGCAACACAGAAACGTCTCAGAAGCCTTTATATAGTTGCACAAAGCGTCGCAGGACACCGCCGCTGTTCGCGCTATTGCCGCTTATAGCTCCCATTACGTGGCGATTAGTAATACAAAACATATTTAGGAAGGCCTAAAACAGGAAAACAAATATACGCAAAAGAGTGAGGTAATCCTGTATCAAACATTCGCATTTAATGAGTGCAGAAAGACAATACAGACGGCACCCTTAATAGCTGGGTCATTCCATGCCAACTGTCCCAGTCGGGGCGATCGACAAAAATCAATTACAGTGAAAACATCTGAGAAAATTACACACATACAGGCATTACTTCTACAGTATTTTCCCGAAATATTTTGAGCGGCAAAAATTTTTCGGGCACGTGAGCGCCATTTGAACTTCTCGATGTGGTCGAAAACCGGGTACGAAGAAAAATTCGCTATAAATTAACCGTTTCACGCATTCATTCGAAACTTGCTTTTTTGTGTTTTTAGAGCATCGCGCTTTCATTATAGGACAGTTGCTTAGAGTAGCTTTATATTTTTCACTCCTTGGAGCGTAGGTAAAATTGAGTAAATTGCAGCGTTTTGGGAAATTTTTTTACAAAAGGCGATTGTAGACCAAATGCATCAATTATTTTTATTGAACTCTCCATAAAACGTACTATCTCCTAAAATTTTTATTTTGCCTGTGTGCGGCGCAGGGGCTCTAAAATAAAACCCTAAACTTGGAAAAAACGCTACATTGGCCTATGTTCAGACGTCTGTAGTACCCTAAGGTGGTCCAAGAAAAAATAAGCAGAAAAGCGCATACGATTGAGAATCATGACATCTTTGTCCACAGAAAGTGTAATCGAAGTAGTTTTAGTTTTAGTCAAGAAAAAATTTTTTGAAGTTTAGTCCCACCATTGCATTAGTTCGCTATGGAGGCAGTACAAACCGACTGAATTTACTTACCAAAAAAAGAAGAGGTAGTGTATTCGTAGCACATGGTTTTCAGCTCCTTTTGTTAGTACTTTATAATGTATATTACATATCAAGGAGATGATAAACAGCGGTAAAAATGTAACAGTACCATTGGCCTAGATGCCGAAATTCCCCAATAATGAATGGCGCTACTTCATTGTTTACGCGCACCGGATACGGCGGCGGCGCCGCCGGACAACTACGCGACAAAAATAGGCTGTTGTGATCTCATAACAGCTGTAAAACAATGCATGTTACCAGACAGACAAATTCTACTTTATCCAAAATCTCCTGCCTGCAACCATCCAAATAAGGATGTAAAAATAGCTTGGCATATCCCGTCCATAGTGTCGCGGACGACGGACGGAATGCGTGAATGCGCGGCGCGTTGTCACATCATGTGCTGTTCATTGCGGAATACTCAGATGAACTCCGTTTGGATCCGCTATAAATGACCACGTTCACGCCTCCTTTCACCGGTTTACATGAATTTTGAGAAAACTTATTTTGACGCCAATTGCTTCTCAGAGCCGCATGCAATGAGCAACGCGATTCATTATTGGGGAATTTCGGCATCTAAGGCAATGGTATTGTTATATTTTTACCTCGATTTATCATGTCATTGATATGTAATATACATTATAAAGCACTAACAAAAGGAGCTGAAGACCATGTGCTACGAATATACTACCTCTTTTTTATGCAGTAAATTCAGTCGGTTTATACTGCCCCCGTAGCAAAATAATGCAATGGTGGGACTAAACTTCAAAAAAATTTTTCTTGACTAAAACAAAAACTACTTCGATTAAACTTTCTGTGAACAAAGGTGTTATGATTCTCAATTGTAGGCGCTTTTCTGCTTATTTTTTCTCGGACCACCTTAGGGTGCTACAGACGTCTGAACATAGGCCAATGTAGCGTTTTTTCCAAGTTCAGGGTTTTATTTTAGAGCATGTGCGGCGCGCACAGGCAAAACAAAAATTTTAGGAGATAGTATGTGTTATCGAAAGTTTTATAAAAATAATTGATGTATTCGTTCTACAATCGCCTTTTGTAAAAAAATTCCCGAAAACGCTGCAATTTACTCAATTTTACCTACGCGCCAAGGAGTGAAAAATATAAAGCTACTCTAAGCAATTGTTCTATAATGAAAGCGCGATGCTCTAAAAACCCAAAAAAGCAAGTTTCGAATGAATGCGTCAAACGGTCCATATATAGCGAATTTTTCTTTCGTACATGGTTTTCCACCATATCGAGAATTTCAAATGGCGCTCACGTGCCCGAAAAATTTTTGCCGCTCAGAATATTTTGGGAAAATACTGTAGAACCAATGTCTATATGTGTGTAATTTTCTCAGATTTTTTCAGAGAAACTGATTTTTGTCGAGCGCCCCGACTGGGACAGTTGGCATGGAATGACCCAGCTATGAACATGAAGTATCGTCAACTTACCTGTTGAGACAATAGAAAATTCAGTGCCTATGGAAAATTGCCTGAAACGGCTCGCTGGGACGCTCACGAGTGAAACGGAGCATTCAGTATAACAACGTTTCTTGGATCCCCTTCCTAACATTTTTAAGATTGTTCCTAATACTTTCCAATGTTATAATGCAAACTGAATTTCGCTGTTTTCCTACGCGATAAGCAGAATGTTTTGTAACTGTATACTCAAGGCATGCCCACATAATAATATATTTGTTTTCAAAATCGCCTTGGCAACGTCTAAATGTGTAAACAGTAGTAGAAATAAAGCAGACAGCAGAATAAAGCAGAAATCTTATTTTGGGAGCGCGTTACAAAATACATATTGCAGTGACCAGACCAGAAAAACAGTGCAGAGACCTAGGTAATATATATGATGCAAAATGACAGCTAAGAAAGCACTTGTGCTAATAAACAAATTATGATTTCATAACTTCTTTGAATAAATGTAACAGGAATTGAAAAATACGGTACGCCATAATATTTTCTGTTTTCTGTTAGCTAAACGCTTGCTCTATTAGATCTAGCATCAGTACCAGTGGTGCTAAAGTAGTTAGAACCTTATTTGCATATAAGTTAATTCATTGCATGCAAGTCAAACTTACATCCACGAGATTCTTCAAATCCCTGATATGTAAAATCCACGAAACGCAAAGCACCCCATTCTCACACGCATCACATTTCGTAACGAATACGCAAGGAAATCTTCAATAAAGACACTGTTGCAACATAGAATTTGCGCGATAGACGCCGCACGCAGTGGAGTACGCGGCACAGGACACTGAATAAGAGGAAGTGTCGCGGCATCGGCGCAGCCAAAAAGAAAACAAATCGAGAAAACAAAAGGTACGTGGGCTCGGTATACGTCCGCGCGCTTGTCTTCCTCATATTCTGCACTCACTGGATGACTCTGGCGTAAAAATAAAATAACGTCACTGCCCTTAGACTTATTCAGATGGCTTAGTGGCACCAGTACCAGCTTGAGAAGCGGAGCTTGGCCCGCGATTATTGTTTCGCACGGTTGTGTTGCGAGAGAAGTATCTTGTATCTTAAGATACACGATACATTATCGAATGTATCGGAAATACAGATACAGATACTCGTTTTGCGAGGCGTATCGCGATACAGATACAAGATGCCCATACAGTATCTAAGATAGTATCTAAGATACATGTATCTTCGATACTGCCCAGAACTGGTGAGAACCAAGGAGGTTAAGAACCTTGCACCCGCCTATGGGTAAGCTGCGCAAGCAAGCGGCGCGCCATAACATCCCCGCTTACGAGCTCTCGCCACTACTCCTACAAACGACTGTCCATGCGGAGATAACGAGCTGAGCAGCATGTTCCTGTGCGCCCTACCGGCCGTGAGCACAGCAGCTTGTTTAAAATATAGATTGAGGGTTCGCTCGCGCGTCCGCCCAAGGAAACACGGTAGAGATCCAGAAAGGCCATTAGGAGGCAAACAGTCGAAAAGCGACTCAGAATGGATGCGCAGGCAAAATGTTTTAGAAGGAATGTAGAGGTCGCTGTTCTTTACGACTACAAGTTTAAGCTTAATTCCACCGACTAAAATGTTCTCAGATTTCTGTTTCTGTCGGTAATCCATCCTTCATCCATTGGTCCCATGTCTCTTCATCTGCACAAACCTTGACTATACATCTCTCGTGCAACGCTTATTATCCCTATTATTTGTTTATATCTTTGTTTTTTACTCAGTAATTTAACCAGTAGTTTATTCTTAACAAAAGGTTAAATATTCGGAAAAATATTTGAACTGTTAACATACAAGGGTATTTATAGGTCCTGTCTGACACACGGGTTTAATAGGTCTATTTAGAAAGCGAGAGCAGTGTTAAATAGGGTATACATGCATTTTGATAAACATTATAACAAGAAGGTAGCTTTCCAATGATACAAAATCACATGACCAGAGTGGCGGGAACATATGTGGCGGGGCAGGAACACGGGCTTGGGAGGGCACCTTCTTCCTTGGGAGTCCGAACACTAGCTCCGCTGTTGGTTCTCGCCTTACACCACTAGTGCAACCTGCGCTAGCGGAGTAACTTTTTAAAATGTGGAACTCAGTCCTGCTGAATTTGGCAACATGCTAGAATGTTCATGGGAGAACGATATGATATGAAGGAATGAACGTCACCATATGACGTCATCACAGCGTCACAGGTCGCCAAAATTTTAGGGGCGAAGCTCCTGATGCCGTGGGTCTGTCCATCCTCCGTTTGTTTGTAGCGTTGTAGTAGCCACCTCTAGCTCGTGAGAAACGCACGTTCTGGTATGCAGCAGAAGAAGACGACGTTGACGAGTGACACTCTCGTGCGTGTTCGCCTGTGTGGCGTTCTTTCTTCTTTACTACGTCTGGTGTTTTCAACGACACTCGAAGACAACATTTCAGAAGTAACGCGCCATGAGGCTCCCTCTTGGCACGCTTTCTCTTTAGCTCGGAGTCGCCCGATGGAAGACAAAGCTGCGGAACGGAGGGCACGGAAGGCGGCGGCAGCGCGCGCTCGCAGACAGAATCCTGAGGTGAGAGCCCGCGAGGCCGAAGCTGCACGTCGACGCCGCGAAGCAGATTCCGCCGTTCGAGCCCGCGAAGCCGAAGCTCCTCGAGAAGCTGCACGGCTGCGGCGAGAAGACCCCGCCGTTCGAGCCCGCGAGGCCGAAGCTGCTCGACAAGCTGCACGGCTGCCGCGCGAAGACCCCGCCGTTCGAGCCCACGAGGCCGAAGCTATTCGACAAGCTGCACGGCTGCGGCGAGAAGACCCCGACGTTCGAGCCCGCGAGGCCGAAGCTGCTCGACAAGCTGCAGGGCTGCGGCGAGAAGACCCCGCCGTTCGAGCCCGGGAGGCCGAAGCTGCACGGCTGCGGCGCGAATCGGATCTTCAAAATGTGAAGGACCGTGAAGCGGCGAGAAAGCGCGCGTACCGGCAGGCAGATCCCGAGGCTGTGCGAGCACGTTAAGTTGCTGCAAAACGCATCAGGCCGGCTCTGCCCGAAGGCGCCGACGCGCGCGTCCAGCGGGACTTCCTTGATAACAGTTTCGGCCATAGTAGCGGTGTGTGCAACAGATTGTGGTTCTCGCACAATCTAGTCACAACATCTTCCATCAAGAAGGACCACGCTCGCGCCAATGCCATCGCCGTGCTGCAGCGCGAGTTCGCTTCGCCCCACTCATCATCATTCACCACGTGGATATGCTGTGATTTTTTTGACGTCGTCATTACTTGATCATGAATTTCACTGTGGCGTCCCATGATGTAATCACATGGCACCATCGCTTGGTCAAAGGTGGACCTATTCCGGAGGCACGGCATGGTTGCAAATCCTCGTGAGGTGCAGAAAGCTTCAACCAGGGCTGGGCAACGATACATTGAAATTGTATCGCGATACGATACAAGATACTCGGGCAAAAAGTATTTGAGATACAGATGCAAGATACATCCGTAAAAATTGTATCCGATACGAAACTTCCCAATTGTATCTTAAGATACTTCGATACATATGCAAATTTTTTATTATAGGTCTATATAATGAAGCAGCAAAGGCCTATGTAGAACTGTGTTTACCTGAAAATTTCTTAACTGCGACCAACTTTGTTTAATTTTAACAAAATACCTATTTGTATCACAAGATACAAACTTTCTTGCTCAATGTATATTGGTTTTAATTCCTAAACAACCTATTGGGATTTGTTTGGCTGCTTAACATGACAGCTCTTTAACCGCTGCGCTGTTAGTGGTTTTTGCGTGACACTTCTGTAATTTATGGGTGTCGCGGCTCTACTTGGCGACCAGCTAGTAGGTTGCCATCTACTTGCAAGAACGTCAATAAAAAGCCTCCACACAATTATGCAAATGCCGCTGTGCAGTCTTACCTTGTCCGCAAGCGTATTTTTGTTTTCGTAATAGCGCATCCATCGACAGGTGTAGAGCAGCAACAACGTTGGTAGCGATATTGTTTGTGAGGCATCGTGTGAAGACGATGAACTACAGAGTCGGCGCTCATAATTAATTGAGGACATAAAACTGCAGTGATTTTTCATATTTTATCTATCTGCTGGCGTAAAGCGTTCGCTGGGAGCCTATTCACTAACATGCACTCTTTTACCACTTCTTCGAGAGAACCTGAGCCGCCAGGAAACGCCTCAGACGTGTTCTAAAGGCACAAAGCGCCTCAGGTTATCACTGCTATTCACACTATTGCCACTTCTGGCTCTGCTACCTACAGATTTGTGACAATAAGAATACTTTAAGGTGACCTAGACAAAGGAAAACCAATATATTTAAGTCATACGTCAAGGTGGTTCCGTACTAAACAATCAAAGTGAATGAGCATACAGGGTGTTTCACGAAAGTAGAACCAAGTATTAAAAAAAACTGGTTAATTGCCGCTGAATGAAACCAAAGGTATTTGGTTTACCGTCATGTGGCGCTCGTTATGGCATGTTTTGTACTAAGCTTAACAGGTTAATTAAATAAGGTCAATACTGCGACATCTTTAATATGCACTTTAGAGCCAACTGCGCTTCGACACATCGTGGAGCGCATTTAAAACGACTGATCCATTTTTGTTTCGCAGCGTACATGCTGCGTGGGGCATATTGTCGGGCTTTTAAAGAAAGCCCGCAAAATATGAAATAAAACCACGTTCACAGGCCGTTAAAAAATAAGAATAAAGCAGAGAACGCATTTTAGCAGCAGGTTACAAATGACGTATTACAATAAGCAGACGGGCGAAAAAGATGGCTCAAAGCCTGCACTAAGCCGCGCAAAGCTCGATGCACAGCGCAGCTGATCGGTCTCATGCATATTTATTGCTTTATCTAGGCATAACTTGGCAGTAGAGGGGTTGAACTTGGCTGTAGCGAGGTTGAACTTGGCTTGAACTTGGCTGTAACGTTACTGAACTTTAGCTTTAACTTGGATGTGGCGGCGATGAACTTCTCTGTTACGGCGCATGAGACCGATCAGCTTATGGCTAGGATCAGCCTTAGTCTTTCGAGTAGAAGAGCCGGAGAGGCATCAGGCGCCTTCCATCGGCGTTGGCGTACGCCTTCCATCGCTTCGGGTTCTTCTCGAAGCCGCCGTTGTCTTTCCCGTTGCCTGGTATTCTCTCGTTGTACGTACTCAGGGAATTCGGCTCGCCGCCATCACTTCGCAGCAATTTGTTGGGCTAACTGTTGCCTTCTTCATTTTAGTGGACCAGTGTTAAGTAGGGGAATTTACCCCACCTCTGTGGCACATACCCGTTCATGATGATGACAGTTTTTTTTTTTGTTCGACGGGCAAGGAACGATTTGCAGAACACCTTCACTGTTAAAACTATGCAGAGCACTAGGTAATGTACGGGATGCAAACGGAGGACAGCAATGAGAGCACTTGTGCTAACAATCAAATTATCATTCAAAGAACTTCTCTAACAATATAGCAGGAAGAACAAAGACACAGTACGTCAGAATATTCCCTGTTACGCAAATGTCTGTTCTATTGCATCTAACGTCGGCACCGATCGTGGGACGGTATTTAGAATCTCCTTTGCATATAAGACGATCTCATCGTACTTACGTAAGTCAAGCTTACATCGACGAGATCATTCAAATCGCTGATGTGTGGAAGCCCCGAGACGCAAAGCAGCCCCATTCTTGCATTCTTGAGGCTTTGCAACGAAGCACCACGCAAGACAAACATGGATTGCGACAGTATAGCGGCATCAAAACTTGTGCAAAAGACGCCGCACGCAAAGGAGTACGCAGGAGAGTGCAGTGGCTATGAACAAGTGCCATGATATCAACAAAACTAAAAAGAAAGACATCTAGAAAAAAAGGGTAGGCTGTGCGTAGACGTTCGTACGCTTGTTTTTGTCTAGATGGCTCGAGCGCCATCACGTGACTCTGCTCCACCAATAGGGACGCCTAAACCTCATCACCTGTGCTCGCTGGAGCGCTCTGGCGGAAATATAAAAGAATGCCGCTATCGTTAGTTTTATTCAGGCGGCTTATGTGGCAGCAATATCAGCTTGAGAACCACAATTCCGGTCGACGTTTATTGTTTCGCACGGTGGTTCTTTTATGGCAGTATCTTGTATTTTAAGATACACGATACATTACTGAATGTATCGGAAATACAGATACAGATACTCATTTTGCGAGACGTATCGCGATACAGATACAAGATACCCAAAGAGTATCTAAGATAGTATCTGAGATACATGTATCTTCGATACTGCCCAGCGCTGGCTTCAACTGTCTCTGATCTCGGAGCCAATGCAAAACGACCTTGAGAGGAGAAAGATTTCGGGGGGATCAGTAGAACCGACTGAGAAGAAAAAAAAGGAAGGCTTTGAATTGTCTTAGGCAAACGCTTAAGGAACCGTGCGAGTTTGCTGTCTACCTTTGAATTCACAGCCGAAGGAATAAACATTGATGCTAAGGAGGTTTTTAACATTAAAGGGGCGCTAAAAGCAAATAACAATTTATGTCAGAGTGAAAAGCGAAAGTTTGAGAACGCCAAAACGCCAATATTATCAACAGCAGTGCCCTACTGATCGAGAAATTAAGGTGAATGACACGATATGCACCACCAGTGGGACGTCAGTAGTGCCGACTACGATTAATCACTAGCACTCAAACTACTTATAATAAAAAATAACATTCCGTACATTACAAGACGTAATAAAATGCTGCTTGTGCATTGCTGTTTCATTCATGCAAAAAGGAACTTGGCGTTACCATGGAGAACGGCGGGGTGGTTTAAATGTTCCGTTTTTGTCGGGCTCTTCTCCGCTCGTGCGGTCGCGTCCCAGTGGTAGTTTCGTCATCACGTACTGTTGCGTGTGCTTTGCGCACTAATGAAAGTCGCTCTGACGTAAAGTTCGACAAAATGTCGCGTCCCTCTTATGTTGCCGGATGCCTGAATGGTGTGCCCCGCTTGATCAGCAGCAGCTGCAGCAAAGAAACCTGCGTGACTTTCCAATGGGTGCCGCAAATAAACCCACACCGAAGTGGCTGAGTTCTGGGCCTCTGCGACAGTGTGCTAAACAACCAAGAAATCTGCGTGTGTGCTCGTTGCACTTTCGTGCAGAGGATTGCGAGATCACCCGCAACTTGGGCAAGACATGTAATGTGCCCTTGAGAGCAGAAACTGCTGCGTCGGCTGCCGGACAGTAAAGGCGGGCAACGTTGGGCAAGGCAAACGCTACATCAGGAGGCCTTTTCAGGTGGGCGATATTAAGGGCGCTAACACTGTGCGAACCACTAAACCGTGATTTTCTTTCAAAATAAGCATTTCCTTGACGCGAAACAAGCACTAAGAGGTTTCTGGAACGCTATTTCAGCAATCAGCGTCGAGGGAACAATTTCCTTTAGTGTCCCTTTAAGTATCTCGAGAAAGATCTAGCGTTTATTTCCGACCGTTGTTTGTAAGATCTGAAGTGATCAATGCTGCAGCCATCAGCCCAATTTGTGTTGTGGCCTATGCTGGCCACAAGGTTGAAAGGTTGAAAGAGTTCCGAAAATAACCGAACAAACGAAAGGATTCTGGTGTTACAACGAGGCTCCCATCATACGTTGTTTCTCTGCAGTTTTCGATGTGCCCCTCAGGAGAAAAAAAGTTTCACAACATTTTTTAATGCATTTTTTGAGAAAGATAGTTCGTCTTTGCAAATATTAGTACAACTTGTTCTGCACCGAACAATCTGTCGATGGCTGGGTACAGGTATGTTTGCTTGGTTGTTATACTCGAACGGTTGCCCTCGCTTACAGAATAGTTCACAATACAGCAATAAAGGAGCGTCCCAACTAGATCAACCAGTACTTTTGGGCATAAAGTCCAGTGAGGATCGTTATAACAGTAAGCGGATCCACATTTACAAGTCGAGAGGGCAACCGCGAGAATGCCAGTTTTTATTTTTTTTAATTTTATTTAGGAATACTGCAGAGTCGCTCGGCTGCAAGCATGAGTAGACACACAAAAAAGTACATTAAAAGAACGCATCAACAAGGGATTAGCAACCGTAAACATGAAATCAACGCATGAAACACTGCAATTCAAGGAATACAGCGATATAAGGATACCTTTACCTACGCAATTTACTCTGCGGTGTTACTCTGAGGCGGCGAAGGCGCGCTTGTTGCAGATCCGCTGCATCAAACCACCGTACGCGAGGCGTCGCCTACAGTATTTGGTATTTACACTGGAAACCCGCATCACGCGTGTGCAAGAGAGTTCTCTTTTCTGCCAAACTTCGTCATCAGCTTGTTGGCACCATACAAAGAAGCTTCCACACCGGGGTATGTTTGAAGACTCCTTGAGAATACGTGAGCGCTCTGCGTATATGCTGAGGCACGTTCGGGTTTCAGGTCGTGGCTTCCTTAGTTTGACGTGAATGGGTGACATTCTAGAATGTACTCCCAGATGCGTTTGTCAATAAACGACCGCCAAGGCCCTGAAACTTGCGAGAGTTCAACTAGAAAGCTTAAGATCAGTGTGACTCGGTTACGCGTGAACCTATTGGCATCAGACTGATGCAAACATGTAAGCGGAAAGATGACAAAGGACACTGTAGACCGGACGGGCGCCAATTACAAACAACAGTAATGTCTACGGTGTTCTCTTTCTTTGACGCCTACTCGTCTAGACGTCTGCGTAAATATGTACGACCAACTATCGCAAACTAAATATTTGCTAGCAAACAGAGCTTTCATTCGAAGAATTCATTCGCAGAAATGATACGTGTTTATGCGCAGCAAAAACACCGAGCGTTGTTCTCGATGCGCTCAAAGCACACATGTTGTAATAAAGTTTGCCCAGGCTGTTGTTCTCAGCCAAAACTACTGCAGCCACGTTTTTCAACCCCGAATGAAACAAAATGCAGTTATTTGAGCTGTTTCCTGTGACGTTACCGGCTGCAGCGAAGCTTTTTGCAAATATAGCTGCACAACGGTGCAAAATCTACTTGCACGGTGTGGCGAGTAAAATACACAAAGAAAGGAACACCACATCACAAAAAGCGAAATACATTGTGCGTCACTATCATAGGTCGGCAAAAAACTGTAGCTCACTCAGACTCGTTCAAGAAATATATTCCGTGCTTAGGGCTCACTCGGACTCATAGCCATCAATATTTTCCTAAACTGGACTCACTCAGACTCACTCACTAAAAATTTTCTCAACCGGACTCAGTCGGACTCAAACTCACAAAAATATTACTCACTCAGACTCAGACTGACGGCTCGACCTCAGTCTGAGTAAATCGACTCATGATCCGTTCACGTATAATAAGTTTTTTCTACAATGGTGCCAATATTTTTAACGCAATATCTCTCATAATAGGTGCTCTACGTGGTGCGTTTTAATCTCGTACTTGCAAACATAAGTTGGCAGCAGTTGCAATACAGTAGGAACATTTTTATTCGAAGACGCGACTCACTCGAGATGTTTTTCTCAAGAACTTCCCGTCAAAGAGTTTGCGGTAGAAGGGGGGTGGGGGGGCAAGGCAATTCTCTCTCTTTCCGTTACTCAAGCCTTTGATCAAGCATTATTGAGCTGGCATGCGAACGCTGTTTCATTGCAGTGTGTGTGAGTAGACGTAAGTATAACCGTGAGCAGACATAAGGTTAGCAGCAATGCTGAAGTTGAGTAGATAGGACCATAGGTAGGCGAAAAAGTGGAGCTAACTTATTCAATCATGAAATATATTTTAAGATGAAAGCGTTATATGCCTCACTAAACAAGAAACTTGACCGTCGGCGTCGCCGTCCCCAGTCGTCGCCGTCGTCGGCGGCCTCGGGGAAGAGTGGTGCAAAAAAAAAGATTACACCATCTCCCACTAAAGGGAACCATGTGGGGATGAGCAGCGCATAGGCCGAAAGTTCCGTTCATCACGGGCACCTTGCCCGATCTTAACGAGTCCTTGCATGTGGAGCACACCATGAATTCACTGCAGCTGCTGTTGCTGTTACTCGACCCGAACTCTTGTTGGAGCACGCCACGCGGGTTCATCGCGCGTCTGCGGAATCTCGTTCGCCTACACCATCACGTGATTGCTGAGAGAGTGTAAGGGGGAGATTCCACAGCGTCTTACCCAGCCCCTTACACAGGCCCGAACGCGCTAGCGCGTGCCAGCACACATGGTTTTGTCTGCGTTACGCCAAGCTAGGACAGCATACGGCATCCCGGGCCCCTAAAAGTGCTCTGCACGTATAATCATCAAGGCGGTCGAAGAACAAGAGGAAGAAGACTTCTCCTTGGCGCGAGCGCGCGCTCAGATGGCTATGCTAGCTGGGACGGTCGCCACTACAACTACGGACACAGCCACGCGCAATAGCTGCTTCGCATCTAAAAAACGCCATCACGTGATGACGTCACCATATGACGTCATCATCACGTCGCATATCGCATGTGTGACGTCATCATGACATCACAAATTCTGGCATGACGTCAAGTGACGTAACGCCACCTAAAGCCGTTGTAGCGCCCTCCTATGGGAGGCGAACAAAACCAGAGAGCGCGCGATCTCAGGAGAAGAAAATAAAGATGGCGCTTCGCAGTGGCACGTGAAGCGATGGCTCGTGTTCCCTGCTGGCGTCGAATCTGGTGCAGCCGTCTCGTTCCTCTACTCCTGTGGCATACGCGTACACCGTCATCACATCAGATCGCTTGGTCAAAGGCGGGCTGATTACGGAAGCAGTGCAAACCCAGGTGAGGTGCCTCCGATCTTGGAGGTAGTGCGAAACCACGCTAGGTACACAAAGCTTTCGGGTGGAGGCGGGGCAGGTCAAATACATCAAGGGAGCCCACATGATCGACCCTTCATGTACGCTCTCTAATACATCCACTGAGAAGAAAGGGAAGATGGCTTTCGCCTTCGAGTCGTCTTAGGTGAATACACAAGGGATCCTGTGATTTTACGCTTAGGGCTCACTTTACTCAGACTCACCAAAATTTTCTTCAACCGGACTCACTCGGACCCAGGCTCAGTAAACTTTTCTCAACCTGACTAACACAATCGCGCTTTCTCAACCAGACTCAAACCCACAACAATATTACTCACCCGGAATCGCTCAAGCTCAGACACGCGGCTCGGTCTGAGTCTGAGCGAGTCTGAGGGAGTCGACTCATGAGGGAGTTTACCGACCTATGGTAACCATGGTGCTTCATTTTTTTCTTGTTTCATGCGCACAGGGGCATCTACGTTCATCTACGTTAAGCGGTTGTAGCCTGGATGGTAATAAAAAGCCACTAGACTCATCCATGATACAATCAAGGACCATCGTTTCATTGCCACCAAGGTCAGATCGCGATGCAACTAGTGCGCCGCGGTGTTCGCGTTTCTTTCCATCGCCCCTGTACATAAGAAAAAAGGAGGAAGGCACGGCTGAACCCCTATTGAGGTGATGCACAAATTAAAAAAGAATTGCCTAACCGATGCGAATCTGTCACGCGTTTTCGCATCTTAATAAATCAACGTCAATTCACGGCACACAACTTTACCAAATTCTAAAAGAGCTTGCCAACTCAAGTGAAGGGTTCCGGCCGATGGCTTGTCACAGTAATACTATCCCTGGAAATGTCTCCACAGCTGATGCAGCTGACAAGTTTATATGAACAGCATATTTGAATATTGAAACCATCCCAATCTATTCATTTAACCCGGGCAGAATAGCATACCCGTTTTGTTAAATTGAAGTCACGCCTTCGTTTCCCCTTTTTCCTGCTTCCTTCCTTCCTTCCTTCCTTGCTTCCTTCCTTGCTTCTTTCCTTGCTCTAACTACAACATGAATGGTGGTCTATGTTTGGACAGTTATCACGCTGTGGTTGCGGAGCGACCTAGTTCTGTAAGATTCACTCTTCACACTTGAAATCATAACGCCTTTACGGGTGTGTAAAATGTGTTTGATGGCCTCACCGCTAAAATTTTCGCGTATAAGGCTAACATGAAGTCGTATGTGCTAAGAAACTCAATTTTGTCGCTCGCCGAATTTTCATTTCAAGTAAAAATGGATGATAGCTTCCACAGACAGTAAATAAATTGTCGTTGCTATCGCTGCCGAATTCTGTTGTGAGACATATCAGTGCAATGCAGGTGATCAGAATTATCGCATTTTTCTCAACGGTGCCTTTTCTCATGGCTTATGATACGAGAGTTGGCTGTCGTGAGTGAAAGTCTGTTTTATTGGCGTAAAAGTAAGGGACCAATGGGATATGAATGCATCGTTGATAGTATACACTTTTTCCTGTGTGTTATCTTTAACTTCAAATTCCTGGTACGTGCAATAGTGTCAAGCAGCTCCTTCAAACCATTGCTTCATATTTGGCGGCTTGAAACTATGTTCAAAATGTGTTTTCTGCCCCAAATATGCCCTTATTAAAGCTGACGATGCAGCTGTATTAACAAAAATTGCTGCCGCTTTACGCTCCATAACCGCCATATGATTATGAGGCACGCCGTAGACGGGTCTCCTGAAATTTCTGCCACCTGGTCTTCTCAAACGTGCATATATATATATATATATATACGTATATATATATACATATATATATATATATATATATATACATATATATACATATATATATATATATATATATATATATACATATATATACATATATATATATATATATATATATATATATATATATATATATATATATATATATATATATATACATATATATATATATATATATATATATATATATATATATATATATATATATATATATATATATATATATATATATACATATATATATATATATATATATATATATATATAAGTGCACGGGCCTCTTCGCCTTCATGGAAATTCGACCACCGCGGTTGGAATCGAACGCGCGGCTTTCGAGTCAGCAGCCGAGTGCCATCATCACTGTACCACCACGGCGGCCCACAACACAGTATGACCGCAAGACTGAGGTTATACAAATCTTCTACTACAAAATCTGTCGCACGACACTGGAAAAGAACTTTTAATGCAACATATAATGCTATTATAGACCGCAGGCCCCGTCTCTCCTAAAAAGCTTTTCTGGGTCCAGGGCCACACTAACAATCAACAATCCTAGGGAGACTATCCATCGGCAGACTTCTCAAAGTATGTAACACCCTGTGCCAAATACTGTCAAGTTTTTATCCCAGCTGGGACAGCACACCCCTGTACCGAGGCATTTCGCAAGCCTACCGAGGCATTTCAGCAGGCCTTGATCAATTCATTCATGTACGTAATTAGCATCAAGGCGTGTAGTTTTCATACATATCGGATTCATAACGATGCATTTTTTATACAGTTGTTGAAGGGTAGGACGGGCAAGCAGCACGACAGACACAGGCTGCAGCGCTGCAATCTCTTCGCAATCAGAACGTCGAACTAGCGTTATAGGGAACACGTCGTGTCCGTTATTGAAGCGATGGACAGAGTGCGCGTACAGAAACTGGACATGACGTCTCTAAAAAAAAACAAAAAATAGAGCGTCAAGCGAAAAATGTGTTCGGCGAACCACATCCCATCAAAGGGCTTACTGAGCGACCATTCCCGGCCTTCGCGTATTTTACGCGGCCCCGTCAGAACCAATCGACGAGCGATTTATTAACCGTCGCGGGAACCCTTTCCGTCGTTGTCGCAGCTTGTACGAAACAACTTTCGCGCCCATCTTAAGATCAATCAGCGCCAGCAGTCGCGAACTCTGCATTGGCGATCTTCCAGCCATGACGTACCCATGATGAGCCCGAAGGCATTATCCTCCTTTTTTCCCTTTCTTTGCCTCCTCGTGATCGAAGCGAAGAAGCTTGTCGTCGCGACTACGGATAAGGAAAGCGGGAGAAGTCGGCGATTTGACGGAAAAACGAGCGATAAACGAGGCCCTACAATGGCGTGTTCCTCGTTTAGAGAAAGGTTTAGGGCACCTGTTTTTGATGCCCGAAAACGGGTCACGATGCTGCCTCGCGCGCTGAAATGCCTCGCATTAAAGCGTCGGCGGGGAGGAACGAAGGATAAGAAGTAGAAAAAATCAACAAGCATGTATCGGAAACACGCTACGCTTGCCGCGGAACATCGCCGGAAAAGCGTGGGTTTCTCAACACAGGCGCGTCTATAGTTGAGCAACAAGGCCGTACGACGAGTAGGAGACATTACCGAAATCTCGCTAGGACGCCATGTCTTACCACAGCATATCTGAGCTTAGTTATAATAGATAACTTTAGTTAATGGTGGGCCTCTTGAGTTACCCGACGCAAATTGTTAAGCGAAAAAGAAAACGCTAAGGGCCTGCTTACGATAGAGCTTGCCTTCTGGATTCTGCAAGGGTTGAGTTCTCTGGTCTTAAACAATCTAGTTGCGTACTCTTGGGCGTGTTCTGTTTTTATTGTGATAATTTTCTCCCCTCAAAATAAAAAATAATCACGCGCACCGATTAACTAAAAGGCATGCAGTACAGTTTGCGACAGCGAGTACAACCTAGTGAAAAATATTAGTGCTTGCTCTAGAGGGAGAAGAGGGCCTGAGAGCGCACTAAAGATTTCAGGTGGGCGCATCCTGTCGGCTCATGTATATGGATGCGCCATCCTGGCCAGATGCGTGGTTGCCGCGCCGAATCCCCCGCTCTTGCCTAACTCGCTCATAAGCGGATTTTCCCTTCGCTTGGTTAATATGAATGCATGCTTGTCCCGGAGAGGAGTACGCTGCGCTGCACAGACAGGCGGTGTAAACGAGGATTACTAAACAGTTAGTGGGACGACATTCTACAGATTCCATGAAGTAGCTTATATTTCATTGTCGCACACTGACCAGCAGCAGGTGAAACCTCCTCGACATGACCGGCTAACTTGCATAAGAGTTTGCATACGTCGTGGTTATTACTAACTCTCGTGCTCGCTAACAAAGTGAAACGAAACAGAAATGAAAGTTTGCAGCATCGGCGTACATTCATCTGCGCGTTCACTTTCTTTCGTGCATTGTGTAATGCGCCTGAATGCTTCTCGCACGATGGCAGAACTGAGGTGGTTATAACCAAACTGTCTAGAAGCGTCGTAGAGTATTGCTCATTAAATAGTTCGTCACCACAAGTCTTGCCGTATTAAACAAATTATATAAACTACCCCTCATCGGCCATGCGGTGGTTCCGGTGCGGCTGCCTCGCGCACGTACCGTGTTCACGGGTGTAAACGAGGCATAAAATTTTTTAACATAGCGAAAGTTATGCGCAATGGCTCCAAATAACCACGTCATGTCGCTACGACTGTGGGCTCACGTAAGTGTTCTAGTCGAAATTACGCCAATATGCCACAGACTGAAGACGGAGAAAAAAGAAGTGTGTGCATCGCTTTGAGTTTAAATTCTCGCATTTCGATCCGTGAATACTGTACAGAGCTTTTCAACAGAAGCACATAGTTAACAGCGCTTTATTGCGCAGCCGGCCACTGTCGAACACACTTCCATTGAAATATCTCTAAAAGACATATAATAATTTCTGCATAATAAGAGCAATCATTATAAAATGTTCGCGACGGTGGAAAGCTCGTCAGCCAAGCTGGTAGGAATTGAACACACTGCGCACACATCATTGCGCGCAGTGATGCAAAGAACACTCACAGAACAACGATAGCAGCAAGCACAGTCGTCCTCCGTCGGGTATCTGCATGGGAGGGTATTCTGAGACGATCACTTTTGGCGATACGGCGATATTACCGAGTCGGGCGAGATCCCACGAGAGTACAGTGGCGGACGCACTCGGCCGTCTACGATTCATCGCGTTTGGTACAGCGCCCAGTCGCTGTACAACGGTGCGCCAGAAAGGTTGTCGCTCATCGACGCCAATGCGCCCGCCGCGTACTCGTGAAACCTCGCGGTGTCACAAAAATTGATCGTCTCATAATTCGGTCCCAGATCTGAAGATCAAATGCAACGGCTATTCATACATGAGTCAACGTAGTAAGTACAACCGCTGTTGGTAGCTTGCGTTGCAAAGTGCACAGTCGGCCGCAAATAATAAGCACTACACGAGCCCGCGCCTCAACGGCTGTCTGCGCCTTCTACTGTTTATTCTCAAACTGCCCACGAGTAGAGAGATAAGAAATATTAGAGAAGGAAAGGCAGGGAGGTTAACCAGTCTAGGAAAACCGGTTTGCTACCCCACACATGGGAACAGGGTGGAGGAGATTTAAAGATGGAGAGGGAAGAGAGAGAGAAAGATAGCACATCACAAAGCACACACAGAGTCAGTCAGAGTTGGTCACTCTTGCGTGGTACGCGACATTTCTGTCACAGCCGCTTGTCCAAGTTTGTCTTTCAGCCATCGTGGGGCGCATAGACGTCAGACAAAACTCAGGTGGCGCTACTGAAAAGACCGCCCGCAGCACCCTCATCGCCGTCCCGGCGCTAACTGGGTAGTGCAAAGAGAGCCCGTCAGCAAGCGAATGTGCATAGGCCACAATCGACCCGCCTCTTTCGTTGGCGTCGAGGCAAAGTTTCCTGATAATCAAGGAAGCTTCTTCGGCCATCCACGCTTCAGAAAAGTAAGAAGCTCATCAAAGCGAACCTGGGGTACAATACAAAAGATGTTTCAGTTAGATTAGCGCGCTGCAACTCGTAAGTACAAGCGAGCATCGCACGGCATCGAGTTCGAGGCAAGTCCTACGACGTCCGTTCTCTAGCGCATAAATGTATTAAATTTCGTTATATACGCAATGTCAGAGCGATGAAGTAAATACTCGACCAATTTAGCTATGTATTTTACGATCAGTGGCACAAAACTCGCCTTTTCAGAGAAATATAGCCCTGGTGATTTTCGCGTTTTCAGTTGCATTCTCCCTTCAGCTCACGCGTCCTGTGCGTTGGACTGTTTTATTGTGCATGCTCGAATGTTATGTTCACGGTTGTCTGCCGTTTGTATATACTGTAAATAAGGATACGTACGTGTTCACTCTCGCGGGGTACAACCACAAGCAAAACAAACCTGAAGGCAGTGACAACCAACGTTTTACGATTTACTTGCATGACGCACGTGTTAGCATTTGCTAGTTAAAAGCGGAACATTGAGCCTTCAAAACGTAACGTGCGCGATGCTGTGTGGTGACGACCAATTCAGAATATGGGTGTGATGGTGTAATGTGGGCCCAGGATCCGAAATAATTCAACCGGCAGTCAGGTGATTCTGTACACACAGCACAGACTCTAACACAACCGATAACTGACGATTTACACACAACACACTACAGCATTCCTTATCTACATTTTAAACGTCCTACGCGCCTCGGCACACAAACTGTCCTACTCGCCGTTATGCCTGTTGCCGCTGCGGCGAGGTCGGTCGTCACCGGTGTTCCTTGTGCAGTCAACAGTCACGCTGCCTTGACCGTGGCGAGGTGGTGGTGGTGGTGATGGTGGCACTGCAGGCCGGTAGATCACCAGGCCCCTGGAGTGCAGGTTAACTGCCCGTCGCCAACACCACTCGGGCCCCAGGACCTCAGGCCAGGAACAGACTAGGCTGCCGGTCTCCGTGTCAGCACCGGGCACAGAGCGGGAAACAGGCTCACCAGGTCCACATGGCTGCCGGATGCCTAGTTGAGTGACGCAGCCCGAAGCAGGAAGCCAGGCTCACCAGGTCCGCAAGGCTGCCGGACGCCTGGTTAAGCGATGTCGCGACCAGAACCGCCGACCAGCGGCTGCCGTTCCAACCGTGTCGCGCTCCAACTCCTCGAGCCGCACGCCCCGCTCGCGCTTCCTTTGCCTCGTCTTCTCTTCCAAGGCGTAACGCAGAGCAGAACTGTCGTTCCCTCTTCGCCCCGTCACGGGCCACACAATCCACATCATCACAATGGGAGATCTCTGTGTACGCAATGTTTATCGCGCGTGTCTTTAGTCGACTTATAGCTGCTTCCTCTGTGTTACACGGTGCTGAGCTTCGTAGACTCTACTGAGCTTCATAATCAAGGTTACCACGGTTCTTCTTCAGGGCTACGCAAAACAATAACAGCAGAGCCACATCATGACACTTTCTCAAGCGACCGGCAGTCGAGAATGCGAGTGTGGAGATTGCGGACGCTTACCCAACACGTTCAACGGCCCGTATCTAGCGCTCCTGCCTTTCTGCTTCATACAAGACAGCTATGTAAGTCGGTAAAACCGGATGTTTTTATTCGGTCCTTTACGTCCTTGGCAATTGAGAACGCAGCAGTAGCGTCGGCGGCGGCGTTTCTTCGTAGCGGACGGAGCTGTCTCGTTTGCCTTCGTTTTCGCCATTGTTCTGGCGAGTGATCAGACAACCACTACATGGCGGTTCGCTGGCACGTCCTACTAGCGGAGAGAAATTAATAGCTCTCTTCCCGAGTGTTAAATGGGCAAAAGGTGCAATACTGAGCTAAAGCGTTGTTTCGCACTGGCTAGTTTCACCTGGTTCCACAGCAAACTTTGCAAGAGAGTCTGACTTGGCACTACTCAATTCCTTTCTTCTCGCTCCGACAGGTGGCGCTACGCCTCTTGCGAAACTTCAGAGTCTGACGTCTATGTGTGGCTCTTTTGCGCTCGCAGGCTTGTCTGGTTATCGCTAACGCCAGTGGCTTGCAGTTTATTACGGTGTTGGCACAAGAGCGGTTATCCAATGTTGCAGCAAACGTAGGCGCTAACATTTCCAACGCTGCTTACACACAACAGCGAAAGTGATCGCCGCCACGACGGATTCTTCTGCAAAGATGGGATAATCAAATTGCCCACGATTCGAAAACACGAAAATTTAGGACGAAATGGTGCACTTATTTTCGTTTCCACCGTCTTCTCTTAGAGTCGTATCGCCGCACTTTCTACTCGAACACTTGCATGAGAGGCGACAATACCTTTAGCGGCCAACATCGTAGCGACTTGACGCGATTATCTCTAAAAAGTTTTAATGAACATTTGGATGTCGCGGTTCAATACGTGAGCACTACACAGCGTTCAGCATTTGAAACTCAATAGTCGGCAGGCATGGGGCCTGGCGCTTTCTTGCGCCGCAATTGAACGCTGAGGACACCGACATAACTCATTATAATACCCAATGAAAGATAAGGAAAAAGTGTCCGGCTGCAGATACCCAGGTTTGCAAAACGCCCAGCACCTCCACCAAATGACGGAAGGCGCTCCGGATTACCAAAGTACTCAAACGATAGAGCCGAGCTGCTGGAGGTAATACACCAAAGACAATGCCGGGACAAGGTTTTTCTAACATGCCGTGGTCATGTTCGAAGCCATATGCCCACTGCTCCTTCACTTCGAGTAGACTTCATTCATTCATTCATTCATTCATTCATTCATTCATTCATTCATTGCTCTGGCTATGAGCGCTTATTTTTATTGAACCTGCCCTTTGTTTCTTGCGGAACTCGTAGCAGACATTCAGACGTCATTATTCCAGGCATTTTAACGCGATAGCGTTAGAGAGTTCGTGTCGCAAAAATTCCGGTGTCGGCGTCGGCGACGGTGACGGCGTCGTTGGTTGTGAGCGAAAAATTATCCGTGACAAAAAATCGAGAAAGAAGCAAATAAAATAAAAAAACTTCGGTCCCATTGAGGATCGAACCCGGGCCGTGCATGGTGCAAGCAGGTATGCTGCAACAAAGCCACGATGTTACTTGAAACTGCTTAGGAAAAAACACTACATAAATGCGATGTAGTGGAAGGAGTCTCCTTAACGCATTTAATATTGCATGGCAGAAGCGTACAATCGCGCAAGACCAGGCTTAACTGCATCAACTGTTTCAGTGCGATTTTCGTGTGTGAAAAACTTTAAAGCACACAGGCATGTGAAGACCAACTTGACATCTTTCGCACACACATCGGCTCTCGGACGTTTTGCCGTGTGCCTTGCGAACTAAGCACAGCCTTGAGAGATTCTTCTTTATTTTGTTCGGCAGGTGTCACGACGAAATTGAGCCCATTCGGCGATTTGTAGGCGCATTGGCGAGGTCATTAAACTACGTTTTTTTGCGCTACGCCATGCTCCGAAAAAGCCGGTATAGTGGACCCGTCTCTGCTAAAAACCATGCTAAACACACACACACACACACACACACACACACACACACACACACACACACACACACACACACACACACACACACACACGCACACACACACACACACACGCACGCACGCACGCACACGCAACAGCTCCAAAATGGACAATTATATCCATCTAGCGGAAAACCTATTAAACGAACAGCAAACATTATGAGATGAGCCTCTGAGATGGCAAGCGCGCCGCGCGCCAGCCATCTCGGAGGTCATGCGATTACAGCAGAGCCCTTGCTAATCGTCATGCCAAGTAGTCGCTCTCATGTCAGGGTTGTCTTGGCGGCGCTGACGCTTGGCCTCCGCTTCTCGAGCTCGAAGTTCTGCGTCATTTTGGCGTCGTTCACGCCTGTGATCGGCTTCCCGCGCTCGTAGTTGGAGATTCCATATCACGGCTACGACGCTTTATTGCAGCTTCCCTGGCTCCCAGCAAGGCATCTTCATGGCGTTGTTGGCGTTTGACCTCCGCTTTCCTGCCTGACCACGTCGCGCGCGTGTCTGTGTGCGCGTGCGTGTGTGTGTAACAACTGTGACGAGTGGGGGACATTTTTGAGTGAAAGCTGAATTTGGAGAGAGACGAAGAAGAAAGTGCGTGTGTGGTGCGCGCCGGTGCCGCTCGTGAGGGAGCGCGAAGATTTTAGAACACTCGAGCAGCAAGTCGGGCCGAAGAGCAGTCGGTGTAGCAGTGGCAGAACGAGGGTTCGTGGCGGCTACCGGCCCGTTGCGGCGCTCAACCTGTCACGGGTGGACTGCGGACGGACTCGGGCTACGCCAGGCGACGACGGTGCTTGCGGTCACGGTCGAGACCTGCGGGCGAGTGGGCGGTTACTCGGAGCGCCGAGCCAGGAAAGCTGAGCAGCGCTGGGCCGGACTACCGATGTTCTCGGACGTGGCCAAGCACGGGTCTGGCCATCCACCACGCAGCGAAGCGGCCGTCCCTACGACTGCCGTGGTGGTTCACCAACCGCGCGGCGTCACACCGGATGAGACACGGCGACACGTCGGAACATCTCGACGACAGCGACGTGTGAGTGTGTCACGTCGAGTGGTGCGCGGACTAGACGCGCGGTGTCAGGGCCGCGAGAACCGTGCAGCGCATGCACTAGAACACTAGAGACGGTTGTACCGGCCAAGATTTTGAGTTTATCTATCTAGTTAGACCATTTATGTATTTCTGTCAGTGTGTATAAACGTCCTGTCTTTGTCTGTGACCCATCCCTTGTCGGTTGAGCGCCTGGGCCCACACTAACATCCCACACAGCACACATTAATAAGGGTGCACATAGTGGTTAAAGGGCCCCTCACCAGGCCACATAGCAAATTTTAGTTAGACGCTGGAAGTTGTTGTGTGCCGAATGAAGAGCAGTATGCCGCAAGAATTTTTTAAATCGGTTCATTACGAGCTGAGAAAAACAATAATTTGTCGCGGCACGAAACCATGATGCGAGTAGTCGAGTTTCAAACCCTTGCCACTCGCCCCGTGAAGCCTTCGCAAGCCAAATCTCTGCTCTGCCCTCTTCACTTGACACATACGCATGAACACGTCATGCGCATGCATGGTCACGTGCGCATGACGTGCCGAGCCAGCCCGAACACGCGAGCGGCGTTGCACGGCCGCTACATTTTTTTTTTATGTAGCGGCCATGGGCGTTTTGTCGGCGTTCTCTGTGGTGTACTGCCTGTGTCTGCGGGACGAACATGAAAGTTGACACATTTGTACGGGCACGAGAGCGGTGGTATCATGAGCCAGTGCCGCATTACCGTTTACTTGGACGCGGTAGAATAAATGAGCATAATGAGTCCTCGAACGCGCCAGAACATTACTTTCGTTTGCAGGGCTGGCGTCTGCTCGATGCGCTAACCGCGAGGGCACGAACGCATGGGAAAGAGAGGTACATTAGCCCCGCATCTCGCTGCAATTCACGAAAAAAAAGAAAAAGACGCACACATTCCCTTTGTGTGTCTCATTATTTCTCTCAAGTTTTATTAATCTATTCAAGCAACAAATTACACAAACTACACATGGCGTGTCAAATAATTATCGCAGTGTCACGTGCTACTGTTGACGACGTCAGAGCACAGTCGTCTACGTAGAGGAGCGACGTCACAGCACTACCGTCTACGTAGGGCCATTTTCTCATGTACGTCATCCCCTCATTCTCTAAAGCGCGCGCCCGCGAGAGGAAGGGCAAGCAGCGTTCACCTTGAAAGTTGACCCATTTCCGCGGCGCGTAGCGTTGCAAATTTTGGCTGGCGTGATCGTGAACGCCCAGTGTATGCATTGCGCTCGTCAGCTCAAAATTGTCAAACCTGGTGAGGGGCCCTTTAAAGTGCGCACTAGGGGCTGAATATCGCTATCGCGTTCATCTCTTAAAGGGGTCATGAACCACTTTTCCAAGTAATGATCTAATGACCTTAGTATCATAGTTTACTGCCTCCCGAATCGATTGCCGCAAAAATTTCTCGAATCCGTCAAGAATCAGCGGAGTTACGGGGGTTTGGCGCACGCTCCCAGCGCTTTCTCTCTTTTCTCGTGCCGACGAGCGCACTCGAAGCTAGACAGGGAGGGATGACACGGGGGAAAGAAGTTACGTCAGTGCGCGTCATGAAACGCGATCGCTCTCCCGCTGTGATTCGCTTGCGCGAGTGCGGCTACCGTGTATTGACGAGTGCGGCGCCAGCAAGTGGCGGCACCCCGCGGCAAGAAGCGCATCTGATCCGAACGACGCTCTCGATTTACGTCGGCTATCGGCCAATAAGCATGCTATGTCTCTTGCGACGTAAACTGCCAGACGCCCCGCCCACCAACGAGAGTGAGAACCGGCCTCTGTTTGAAAAGAGGGCGCCTGGGGAAACGGCAACTTCGCGCTCCGCTTGTGGCCTTTACGCGGCGCGCACGACTGTAGTATTTGGCAGAGCAGTTCATAGCCGTGTCAGCTTTCCGCAGGATGTGTTTTTTCAACAAGCCCCAGGGGTGCTTCATGACCCCTTTAAAGACGAAGCTTAAAAGGGCCCCTAAAACACCCAGAGGTCGAAATTTAGTTGGGGCGTTGCGGTTGTGCACGAGTCTACAGCGAACGCTGGCAGAGTTGCACGCATTTTCTCGTTTCGCTCTTTCATTCGCTAGACTGCGTTCGTCGGCTCGTCTATCCACCTCTCCGAGTGCCCTTCCTCAGCGTCCGAGCGCCGAGATGGAAACGCAAGAAGCGCGCGCATCGGCTAGCAGAAAACAGGCTCTTGTTCGCCCACTGACAGCGTTCTTGCTCGCGACGTCATCTAATCATACAGTTGACGTCACGAAGGCTGTTGTTGATTGAGGAAAGCCACGGAGAGGAGCAGGCAAGCGTCTGTTGGTGGTTTAGTGGCCCTTTAAGGGTCCCCCAATCTTCTAACGCGATAGCGTTAGAGAGCTCGTGTCGCAGAAATTCCGCCGTCGGCGTCGGCACCGTTGGTTGTGAGCGAGAAATCGTCTGTGAGCGAAAAATCGAGAAAGAAGCAAATAAAATAAAGAATAAAATTTTCCGTCCCATTGAGGATCGAAACCGGGCCGTTCGCGTGGCAAGCAGATGACCTACCACAAAGCCACGATGTTACTTGCAGCTGCATTGGAAAAAAACACTACATAAATGCCATGTAGTGGAAGGAGTCTTCTTAAAGGGCCCCTCACCAGGCCACATAGCAAATTTTAGTTAAACGCTGGAAGTTGTTGTGGGCCGAATGAAGAGCAGTATGCCGCAAGAATTTTTCAAATCGGTTCATTACGAGCTGAGAAAAACAATAATTTGTAGCGGCGCGAAACCATGACGCGAGGAGGCGAGTTTCAAACCCTTGCCACTCGCGCCGTGTAGCCTTCGCAAGCCAAATCCCTTCCCTGCCCTCTTCACTTCACACATACGCATGGACACGTCATGCGCATGCATGGTCACGTGCGCATGATGTGCCCGAGCCAGCCCGAGCACGCGAGCGGCGTTGCAGGGCTGCTACCTTTTTTTTTTTATGTAGCGGCCGTGGGCGTTTTGTCGGCGTTCTCTGTGGTGTACTGCCTGTCTCTGCGGGACGGGCATGAGAGTTGAGACATTTGTACGGGCACGAGAGTGGCGGTATCATGAGCCAGTGCAGCATTAACGTTTACTTGGACGCGGTAGAATAAATGAGCATAATGAGTGCTCGAACGCGCCAGAACATTACTTTCGTTTCCAGGGCTGGCGTCTGCTCGATGCGCTAACCGCGGGGACGCGAACGCATGGGAAAGGGAGGCACATTAGCCCCGCATCTCGCTGCAATTCACGAAAAAAATGAAAAAGACGCACACATTCCCTTTGTGTGTCTCATTATTTCTCTCAAGTTTTATTAATCTATTCAAGCAACAAATTACACAAACTACACACGTCGTGTCAAATAATTATCTCAGTGTCACGTGCTACTGTTGGCGACGTCAGAGCACAGTCGTCTATGTAGAGGAGCGACGTCACAGCACTACCATCTACGTAGGGTCATTTTCTCATGTATGTCATCCTCTCATTCTCTAAAGCGCGCGCCCGCGAGAGGAAGGGCAAGCAGCGTTCACCTTGAAATTTGACCCATTTCGGCGGCGCGTAGCGTTGCAAATTTTGGCAGACGTGATCGTGAACGCCCAGTGTATATATTGCGCTCGTTAGCTCAAAATTGTCAAACCTGGTGAGGGGCCCTTTAACGAATTTTGTTCGACAGGTGTCACGACGAAAACGAGCCCATTCAGCGATTTGTAGGCGCGTTTGGGAGGCCATCTAACTACGTCGAAAAAGGCCGGGATAGTGCAGCCATCGCCGCTAAAAACACACACGAACTTTCAAACAGCTCTAAAAATGGACAACTATGTCCATCTAGCGGAAAACATATCAAGCCAACGCTGGCTTTCCAGAGGAGGCGTTGATCAAGCAAACATCAAGCGCTAGATAATGTGCTGCCATCTGTGAGGCATTGTGAGACTCTTCATTGCCTCCGAGATGGCGAGCGCGCGGCGTATATCTTGGATGCCATGCGACTCTTGCTTTAGATAAAAAACCTGTATGTACCATTCGCGCGTGCGCGCGTGTGTGTGTCTGTGTGCGTGTGTGTGTAACAATACACATTAATAAGTATGCAGTTAGTGGTTGAAGTGCACACTAGGGGCCAGATTTCGCTAATGCGTTCAACTCTTAAAGGCGAAGCTTAAGGGTCCCCCAATTTTTTATCTGGCAGTCGATTCGTTAAAGGATAAAATTGAAACCTTATTTCTTTTCTGCAATATTCGTTATTTTGCAGTTTACGAGCAAAGCTATTTGGATAGATAGATTAACTCTGTTGTATAACCAGATCGAGAAGCGAGGCTTTTCAGTATGACAACTCAACGCCGCGAGCGCCCGGAAATCTAGGCAGCGAGTCGAGGGAGGCCGCGCAGAGGAGCGAGGCTCCGCCCAAGAGCGCCGGTGGAGTTTTTTTCTTCTTTTTTTTTTCTCTCTCACGTCTGGGCGCAACCACGTGGTTTGTGCCACCACTTCCGGTCGGCTTGCGTCGTTCTCGTCGAGCGGCGCCGATATCGCTCGTGCTTGAAAACTGCGCGTCGGTTTGGTAATGTTGGGTGTGCACCTCGAACGCCGTAGTGTTTTCATCACTCTGCCAACCATGGAAGCAAACCTGCGCGCTCGTTTGGAACGAATGACAGCTGAGATCGGTTTCGGCCCATACTCCGATACACCGCCTCGTAAGACGGCACTGGCAGACGACCCCGAAGCGCCGCCATTACCGGACGCCAGCATTGTTATCGGAGACACGCTGCGCCCGTGCCTCGGTCGGTCGTGAGAACGTGCCGACGATGCAGTTCTCAGCTGACGAGGCAACACTCGAACGGCTGCCACTCTCAACGGCAACCGGCGATGGCCAAAAGCACAGAAATATTCACGTTTTCGGCACTGCGCATGGCGAAGAAAACGGAACCACGCAACTACGGGCAGACGAGCTGTCGGTGAGACCGGAAGTGCTAATATTAATATTTGTTCGGTGTTTTTAACGCGATAACAGAATATAAACATATATATTATCTACTTATTCAACTCAAAATTAACAACGAAAGTAATAATGAGGGTGTTATCCTGATTATAACATCAGCCAATGGTGGAACTGCCGACAATCGCGTCATATTTTGCGGACTAATACATCATTTGTCGAGAGAAGAGGGAGCGATTTTCAGCTGACTTTAAGAATTTATTGTAAATTCCAGGCCGTGCGCATCGCTGTAATATTTGGCTCGCGTGTTCTCGGGAGCCTCGACTACCGATCGGCAGCGCTTTTTGAGCATGCTCGAAAAGTGTTGCAGGGCCCCTTTAACATAGCAAGCACGTTAGAAAAACTAACACCAATAAATATCAGCACTCAAAGCTATTGCTGTTTGAGAAACGGCTTGAGCTTGAAAAGAAAAACAATATCTTTTCGTATAACAACTGTATTTATTAGAAGGCGAGAAACACTTCGTTTTGAAATATTCGGTCCCCTTACCGAGGACAAACGATGCGCATCTACTTCCGGAAAGCTCGCCGCTCACCGCTTGACGATTGGCTGTCGTCTTCCTCTCGGCGGAAGAGAGCTGCGGACCGCCCACTTTTGTGACGTAACACCGCCAGAACGAACGTGGAACGAACAGAGATCTCCGATCCCCCCCATGGTAACCGCACAGCCGTTCAGTCCGTGGTTCTTGGTGGCGTCGGCGGAGCGCTGCTTGCCACGGCTTCATAACTCCGTGCTCCCGTGCCGCGCCGCGCCGCGCGAAGCGGCTGGAGCTCGTGGGATTCCATTACGAAGTATTGCAGCGCTCCGCCGGATCCATCGAGAACTACAGACTGAACGGCTGTCTACAAGATGCGGTTACCATGCGGCACAAACGCTGTCGCCCTCACCGCCAGCAGCCGCGCACCCCGCGAATCGTGTTTCAACCGCAACGCAATGAAGTGGAGGAGGAAGGGAAGCGTGAATTCATTTAGTGAACGTTGACTAAAGCGCACTGGCGGTTATCGCTAGACTGAATTTGCGAAAGACGGCAGTGTTGGTGGTGGTTACGGTGGTATCACAGCCAGTCCTTTTATATATGACGTCCTCTACCCCCTCCCCCCAACAACAGCAATCACAACAACAAAAGAACCTGCGTTAGAGCGCTCTTCACAATTCATTTCTTCATCCTGCTGTATTCTCTCTGTATTCCTAGCCCTCTTTCTCGTTTTTTTTTTAATCCTCAACTCGATCTCTTTACTGTCCCTGAACAGGTGTCTGCGAAATTAACTTCTTCTGAGGAAAAGGGTACAACGCGCCGATGGCATCTTCTGGCATTTGAACTCTGAGAAACGGAAGTTCGCTTCCTCGAAATAAAACTGCTTTGGTTCATGATCGGCGTCGGCACAAAGGATAAGGACAAAGTGAACCGAGAAACAAAACGCTCACATTGTCCTTCACATCGCTTGCAATCAAGATGTTTTAAACAAAGATTTCACATATGAGCACACGCCTCCTGAAGACTGTTACATTGCATCGACTAAAACAAAAGCATTCAGACAATAGTGAAACGCCCAAGGGGTACAACAACGGTTACGTCAAAGATATGCGCCTGTGTTCATCCCAGATGTAGCGCAGAAACCTCACGTTCAAGCAAAAATATTGACGGCAGTGTCTCAGTGCTGCTTTAGAATATATTGAAACGGCGCAACGGATGCATGAACATCACCTTGCTTCCTAAATGTCCTCCACGCGACCAACTTCGCCATATTTCTTATACGAAACTAATGCATGCGGAACTCTCATTTTTCGCGTCGAAAGCCTGCACGATTTCTTAGAGAATCTCGGTGATCGGACAAAATCGGGCTGTATTCAAAAAGTGGTTTTCCAACCTCCGTAACGCCACCGAGCTTACAAATACGAGGTCTTTGAGCTGCCGTCAATCAGGAACTTCAACCCGCTTGCCAAACTCGACTCTTATGTAAACCTGTTTTGTTTTGCAACGTGGCCTCTCTGTTACAAGCCTCCTTGACGTTCTCTTCCAAGAGGGCAACCGCAGCCTCTGCAGCAAAGGGCTTGTGTGGTCGATCAGCTTCACGCGAGATTTCACTTTCCAAGCCTGCTTCCCATGCCAATACGGGGTCATCGGCCGCCCCATCACGCGTAAGTTTTTCTGATGAAAAGGCTCAGGAAACGCCTCCATATGGCCATCTATATCGGACAGAGAGTGCTAGAGTGCTGCATCAGCAGTATTTATATGCGTATGTGAGCTCGAGAAAACAGTTCCTGCAGGAAGCTAGTGCATCAATAAGAAAGAAAGTAAAGGCTCGATTGGATGCGGAGGATCCCCGGAGGCAGTCGAGCGGCTTGAAGTTATCTCGACAGAAAGCGACCTCGAACTCTGAAAAGCTAACTTTGAAATCGTTTAATTTTGCTGAATGTGTTCGTGAGAAGCTGCAATTCTGCTGGCTTTTAGAGTGATGGCCGTTCTTCTGCCCAGTTCACCGGAACAAAGCTGGACCAACGAGTAGGATACTGCAGCGATCAGACCTTCCCATACTGGAAACATTCGTGGCACAAACGCCTTCGGGGCTAATGGAGAAAGTTGCGTGCTTGGTAAAAAATAAATAATTGAAAAATTTCTAACCTTGTAGCACTACCAGGAAAACGAAAGGGACAGAAATTGGATACACTCAAGCGCTATGTTTCAACGACAGCTACACGAGAAAAATTGTCACTCTGAGAAGGCGCTTTATTTGTCTAGCCATTCCTATACTTGTTCGTCGTCGTTCACGCTTTAAACATCCTTCCTGCTGTCAAACGCTGCTTGAAAACGACATTGTCCTTGTCTGCGTTGGCTAATAGACCTTATTTGCGGGAATTAGGTAAGAAGTTTTACACGCAAAGTGCATCGGTAGCATCTGGGCGCCACAAAATGAGAAGTATCCAGATATAGAAGGTGACGCGGGAACGTATACCTCCATTGTTGTTGGAAAAGGATTCGAGAGTCCCATAATATAGGTCCTTTATGAAGAATGAAAGCTAATGATCAGCACTTAGATGGTCCACACATCATGTTCCGTTGTCCGTGCTTAAAACTATTGGGCATTGCAAACGAACAGGCACGCGCTGCTTGCTACGATATCGACAATGGCATGCAACTTCAGTTAATAACTCAATGCGGAACGAGTGCGTTTTGCTGTTCCAGTGTGTGAGAATTTAAGGACCTAATTTCGCCTACGTGCGCCGCCGTTAAGTCACGGGTAACAGTGCCTCTGCTCATAGAGCTACTCTGTCTGAAGCTGATAGACAGCTGTTAGGATCCCGTTTGCAAAGCAGTGGCGATTGATAGTCACATTTTGTTAACATGACGGCTATTACAGTCTGACAGATCAATAATGCCAAAGTACCACAATTTTGAAGGTCGAAGTTCAGGGAGAGACGGAAGCTTGAAGAGGTGTAAAATCCTTGAACGGAAGGCGTCGCTGGAGCCAACGTTTCGAAAAGCAGACTTGTCGTTGTCGAGGCGTGAACTGCTTTCCGTAGCACATTTTCTTGTTTATGCCTTCATCCCTGTTCCCTTGTGTCATTGCTGGAGGGGCATGAAGGCGTACACATACACGGTGCTGAAGTATTCAGTTCCTGCTTCGACTTACTGCCCATAAATCTGCTTGTCAAAACGTTGGCTCCTGCGACACCTACTTTTCAAGGTTTGTTCCAAATTTTGAAGGCAACTCGGCGCAGCGAAGTCGCTGGCAGACTGAAGGAGTGGACAATCGCAAGGTGAAACAAAGGTAGCGAGCAGTAGCGTAGCCACAAATGTTTTTTTTTTCGGGTGAGGGGTGGGGGGATTTAAGCATAGTATATGTGTGTTCGTGCGTCCGTTTGTACGTGTGCCTGTATATATTCGTTCGTCTGTTGTAAGATGAGCATAAGGGTGGAAGATGCCATCTACAGGGCTGCACACGCTTACACACACATTGAAGCGCTCTTTATTTACTTGATCACAACAACTGGCCATAGAGAGTTTTCCCCCACATGAAGTACTGCGTGATACCCTCCCGTGGCGGAAATGACACCTGTCGGCTGGCCAACGCCGCCTGCTCCACCGCGGCTTGCCGGACTCCATCTTACAGTGGGCCTGCTGGGCTGCTAACTCCTCCACAAGGAGTTGCAGTGGCCTACGACTAGCGTGTGGCCCTACTGGCCGTAGACCATCCGGAAAGCTCCTGTTTTAGTGAACCTCCCTTCGTCACCAAGCTGCATGCCTTCCACGCCAGGGGCCACGAAATCTCACTGCCCTGGACCTAGGCGCATGTGTGAATACCAAGAAACAAGTAGGCCGAGCGCGGGAGAAGGAAGCGCGCTACAGTGAAGCACCACTCAGGTGCTCAGTCATCGCCTCCAATGCACACTCTTCAGTGAATGCTTTCACCCTGGTCCTCGTGTGACCATGAAGTAACCCTCAATAGTACTGCCAGATCGCGGGCTTTCCAGAGGAGAATAATCCATGATCGAGGTAGGCGGCAATTCGATGGCCAGTAGGAGCCCGCCTACAGCTTGTACTGAGTGGCGGGCAGGAGAGACACTACAGCATGCTCTGTTGCACTGTCCCGTACTAAACCAACACAGACCAAACGCGGTCGCCACACTTCGCAGCCAGGCACTACCAGCGGCCATTCGGAAGCTTCTGTTGCGCGCCCGCCAACACAGCTCTTCCAGGTCTCCAACGCGCTCCTGTACGACTCTGACACCGGGCTGGGTAGGCGGTTTTAGAGGCCTCGTGTGTCACATATCAGGACTAAAGAGGCTGCTCTCCCCGCCTTACTTCTCACTGCCCCTTCCCAACTTTTCATTCATAATTCCCTTTCCCGCCGACGCTGAGTCATGCTCCCCCCAATAGTTGTAGAAGTAGAGTCTCTCCCTCATCTCATTCGCGAACACCCATCTCAAGAAGCGCATCAACGCTTTAGCGCTTAAAGCACGCCCTTCAGGTAGAGTTCAAGAGCTTCATTTTGCTTGAGGCCCGATAGTCCGTCCTACCCGACAGCGTGCTCTTCAGATTACGAGCGTAGCGATGTGAGCTTGTTGGTGCATAATGGAAAGGCACTTTCTTAGCGCTGGTGTGGACGAGGACAAATAAAAAGGGACACGAGACACATGGGCGCTACTCACAAAAATAAAGTTGATTCCTTGATGGCGACGAACAAAATGCCTTCACTTGCACTTCACAAAATCATGTGACCTTCGTAGGATAGAAGAACCAGACAAAACCGGGCGAATCAACAGAAAAAATTACTACAGCGGAATCGTACGACATATAAAGGTTTACGGTTTGCGCAGGAAACTCCTTTCTTTGTCATACGCACGTGTGTACCGTTGTTTGACAAAACTGTCATCGTTAGAAAGAGCAACTGCGAAGTCACCCGATTGATAATAAAAAGTGAGCAAATTGACTATTACGGTAGCTCTTGCGTCAGCAAGACTTCGTTAACGCTGTCTGACAAAGAAATTAGTTTCCTGCGCAAACCGCAAACCTTTATATGTTGTCTAATTCCGCTGTAATGTTCTTCCTGTTGATTCGTCCGGTTTGGTCTGGTTCTTGCACCTTAATCATAATATCTGGTGTTTAACGTCCCAAAACCAAGATTTTATTATGAGAGACGCCGTAGTGGAGGGCTCCGGAAATTTCGACCACATTGTGAAACAAAAAAATGGCATATGTATTGGGTCTTCTATCGCTCCCTGTTTGAGCGACCTATTTCTGGCTCACCGCAACATGCCCCTTCGCGATCGTTTGACCAGTGCTGACGTCGTTGGCGTCTTCAGATTCTTAGACGACTACCTAATTGTTTCACGCCTTCACTTTAACAACTTTGACGCGGGGGTCACTGGAACCCTGAGAATTTTTACTGGCGTGTTGTCCCCTCTTATACTGATGCATGAAGTCCCGAAGGACAACTTCAAAAGATTTTTGAACATAGGGCTGTATCCAAGAGGTGTTTGTTGGAGCTACGAGCCCTGAGGTAACAAGCCGGTGTTGCCATTTGCATCGGCGCACTCCAAGTTAATCAAATGTGCTGTGATTCAGTCGTGCTTTCACAATTCTTTGTCCAAGTATTGTGAGCATAAGACTGAGGGAAGTTTGTGGGGCCAGACCAAGCGTCTGCGCGACTCCGGTTATCCCATGAGACTGTTGTCAGTGGTGGCGGAACGCCTGAGCAAGAAGTAGCGGTTAAATCCGAGTGAGCGGCCGAGTGGCACTCGAAGGAAAAAGCTCGCAGTAGTGCCCTACTTACACACCGTATCTCACAATCTGAAAACGATTGCGAGAAGGTCCTGTGTGGACGATGTTTTTTCCGCGCCCGTGCGACAGGCGAGTGAACACTGAAAAAGAAAATACTTCGTGTTCCACTAAACATAGCGAGAAGTTCGTGGCCTGCGTTAAAGACGTAATTTATTCCGTCCCGCTGTCACGTTCTCGTGTGTACATTGACCGACCGGTCGTTGTGTGAATCGAAGGTTGCGGGAACATAAGTACACTGTCACCAAAGTTATTTCCGGACACCTTGCAATTTACTGTCAAAGATGTGGCTGTTTTCCCATGTTTGATAAAACTAGCATTCTCAACAGGGCAAGAGATGGATTGACAAGAGAAGTTATTGAAGCATATGAAATAGATAAAATGAATGATACATGTGTCAGCATGCCATCCTTCTCACTGTCAGGTAAGGAAAAGAGATATCTGGATTCGTCACTCTAGGTAGGTGGCAACTGGTTGTGATTGCGGCAAAACATGCGCGTTTGGGCCCTGTTTTTGTTTCTTGTTTTGTGTGCACCGGCTCGCGTGTGTCTATATAAGCGTCACGTGCATATGAAAAATAAACATTCAATTTGAAAGTCAGCGTTGTGTGTGTGTTTGCGTGTTCCTTCTTTGTTTGCGTCCAGTCGCGCTGTAGAAACTTAGCTTGTTCCTTGGGCTCATATCGCGCCATTTTGATATATGAACATATATTAGAGATTAAGAAGGGTTTTTAAGTGTTTTTATAGTGTCTATAAATGCCTATTTTTGCCGTTTGTGCCTAACTGCTTACAAATGGGTATAAATGCCTATTTTCAAAATTGGCGCTTGTATGAGCACCATTTAGCCATGTTTCGCTCCCGGGCGCAGTTTCAACCCCTTATTCATGTCAGCGCGTAACATTGACTGTTCTGAAATCTGTGGGGTTCAACCTAGTCCTCTAGTGGAACGAACTCCCGGAAACAACCACTGCAGAAATGAAGTGGGACACGCCGGCGAGCATTCGCCGTCGCACTGATATGGCGCGCAAAAATGGACGAATGCGAGACCGAGGAGAGCCTTCAGCGGAAAGCAAAGTGAAGGGCAAAATAAAGAAAGAAAGATGTCATGTGCACGCGGTTGTTGTTTTGTTTGCAATTTACTCGCACGGTGCACTGCAGCAGCGTAGCCAGAATTTCCTTCGGACCGAGCGGGGAGGGGGGGGGTTCAACCATACTCTAGGTATGCTCGTGCGTGTCTTTGAATGTGTGCGTGTACACATACACAACTTCGGGAAGGGGGGGAGGGGGCACAGGCTACTCTAGTGGTTCACTAACAGAGGAGAAATTGGCTCCACGAGATCCGACCCGGCCAACAGGAGGGATCCCTCCCTTCAGGTCTTTTAGCGATCTGGCTATCTACTCCTGCTCTGCCCTTCTCACTAATGCCGAAAAGACGCCCAGTAGTGTGTTGGTTCGACAGTGGACACTTGATTGACCGTGCAGAACACGGGAGAGACTGTGTTGTGCGAACCGTGTAGGACAAAGCATAATTTCACGGATATATGTTCAGCTGTTGGCGCCTTTGTGCCTACTTAAGCAATAACATTTTTTTTTCCTGTCGTAGATAGAGGTCACGCAGGTCATCGTTTAAATTATTTGCATTTATGTGAACATTCATTGTGCCTATATGTGATTTTGGAAGCGTAAAACGTTGTTTGGCCTGCTTATTTTTGGCGCCTAAAACGAGCTTTTTTAATGCCTAATAATCCGGCCTCTAGTCATCAAGTTTATTCAAGACACAGAACAAACACTGAAAGCTCGCGATCACCGCCGGGCTCGTAAACATTTTTTTCATAACTAACATCTGTCGTTTGAGTCATCATCATGAATTTTTTTGCTTGCGTTTAAAACGCGCTCTATCAAACTAAATACGAAGGAATCTCACGCAACAATCCAATGGCATTTATGGTAAGCTTAGCAATAGCTTTACAGCCGCATGCTGCAGTCTAACCGGCCACCTGATGTCGTTTCGTAAATAATGCAGCTTTGTTAAAGAATCGTTTATTCTCTTTTTAGCCGTCGTGTTTTTGGCCTTTTTTTTCTGAAGTGCTGTCTCACCCTGAGCTTAGGTAACAACCAATCGAAAGTCTCTGCTTTCAGCTCTTGCAAGAAAATTTTATGAGAGCTCCAAGCGTTTTCACTATTTCGAAAGTTCCTCCAAAAACCACACGTATATGCACTAGGTGAGTCCACATTTCTAAAGTAAATCGTGAGCCATAGGATATCTATAGAACTCAGAATGCAACAAACTGGCGGGCAAACAGGCGGGGAAGCCTTAGAAATGGTCTGGTCGGGCACACCTTTATTCCGATGGCCGACATTGCAACAATGATGAAAGATTAGGACGAAGACAGGAAGAAGGGAGCTTGCGCGTAAGCAATAATCAAAACACAGTCTAAAAATGGTCAAGTTCTTTGATGTTCCCTGCAACAAGCTGCGCAGCATACAAAACAGAGAAGTGCAAATGACAGCGTGCGTCTGTTCTGTGTTCTTTTCTGCTGTGTACAGCCGTCTAATTCGCCCTCATCATACGAAACAGTGCGGGCACACGGGACTAGAAAGACAGACAGGACTTTCCTCGTATTAACCAACAAGGAGGTTCATTAACTCCGTAATTGATTTTTGAATTTCCATGTACTAGTCACGACGCATGCGTAGGGCTTCCCCTTCCCCTCATCTTTTCTTGTTTATCTCTTTCCAAGGAAGCGTATACATCAGTTCACACGAAATAAACGCTCATGTTGTTAGCCAGCGCAAAGTCCTGTTTGTCTTTCTAGTCCCGTGTGCCCGCGCTGTTTCGTATGATGAAGCCATGCCAACAAGCTCAAGTTGATACCCCCCTAGTTCGCCCTGTTTTTTATAACAAATGAAGGCGTCTAGATGCTGTATAAATAGTTCATACCGGCCCTCGTGGCTGTTGTTGCTGCGGGGAGGTACCAAATGTGGCTGAATCAAGCCGAACCAAGATTTACGTTGCGTGTATCCAATTCAACATAAAGGTATAGAGAACTAGTCGAGTTGGCAGGAATTCATTATCGAAACTTTTAGATGCGAAGCAGCTTTTGCTCGGGGCTGTGTCCGTCCTTCCATCGACGACCGTCCGCTCGGAAACCGCGTGTGCTGGTCCGCGCTAGCGCGTTCGGGCCTGTGCAAGGGGCTGGGTAAGACGCTGTAACCTCTCCCCCTTACACTCTCGGAAACCGCGTGTGCTGGTCCGCGCTAGCACGTTCGGGCCTGTGCAAGGGGCTGGGTAAGACGCTGTAACCTCTCCCCCTTACACTCTCGGAAACCACGTGTGCTGGCACGCGCTAGCCCGTTCGGGCCTGTGTAAGGGGCTGGATAAGACGCTGTGGCCTCTCTCCCTTACACTTCCGGGAACCACGTGTGCTGGCACGCACAAGCGCGTTCGGGTCTCTGCAAGGGGCTCGGTAGGACGCTGTGGCCTCTCCGCCTTAGGCTCTCTCAGCAATCATGTGCCATGATGGTGTTGGGGAACCAGCTTCTGCCGACGCGCGATGAACCAACGCGTTGTATCGTAGTCATAACGCGCTGGCACGCGCTAGCGCGTTCGGGCCTGTGTAAGGGGCTGGGTGAGATGCTGTGACCTCTACCCTTTACACCCTCTCAGCAACCACGTGACAGCGTTGGGGAACGATATTCTGCAGGCGTGCGATGAACGTACGTGCTCCCGCGTGGCGTGGAGATGAACCCGCGAGGCGTGCTTCAACAAGAGTTCGGGACGAGTAACAGCAACAGCAACTACAGTAAATTCGTGGTGTGCTCCACTATCAAGGACGCGTTAACATCGGACAAGGGGCCCGTGATGAACGGAACTCTCAGTTGACCCACGCGCTGCTTTGCATCCTCACGTGGTTCCCTTTAGTGGGAGATGGCGTAATTTTTTTTTTCGTGTTTGTTTCTTCCCGTACAAAAATGTATGTAGATAGTCTATAGACTGTCTAAAAATGTGTTTAGACAATCTATTGACTGTCTAAGTATATTTTTGTAGGGGTTGTGCGCACGGTCCGCTACGTTGAAACAGAGGTTACGGTGCTCGGGCTCCTGACCCGAAGGTCGCGGGTTCAATCCCGGCCGCGGCAGTCGCATTTTGATGGAGGCGAAATGCTAGAGGCGTTTGTACTGTGCGATTTCGGTGCACATTAAAGAACACCTGATGGTCGAAATTTCCGGAGCCCTCCACTACGGCGTCTCTCAGAATCATATTGTGGTTTTGGGACGTAAAACGCCATATTTTAATAATATTATGGTGTGTGCGCGCTGAGCACTTTCTATAATGAATATATCGAACTCAGTTTGAACACCTGGTTACAATTTCGTCAAGGCGGCCTTCCTAAGGACGCTTAGCCATATTAGTTTACGGCCGACTCCAATACCCTTGAAAAAGTTGGCCACGTATCTGCGTGCTACGCTGCAAATGCCGTCAAAAGGCGATAGTCTTCTGCCCGTCGTTTCTGGGCCGTTCCAGCGCAGCCTAAAAAACACTAGGGTCTTTAGAATTACATATTTATGTATTTTCTAGTAAATGAACACACCGCCTATTACTTACGTATTGATGTTGCGCCTCAGATGTGCGTATTATTTGCTTTTTGATCGACAGTGTTAACAAGTATGAACGCAGCTACCAGTTCAAGATCGCTGGGCTCTTAGAAAGTGCTTAAACTGCGGCCGGGTGGCTCATATTGAATCGTGTGACAGACAGACAGACCGACAGACCGACAGGCCAAAATTTCGGCGTTTAAGTTCCCCAAGAAAGACCATCGTCTTTAAAAGAGGCCAAAAAACTCGCTTATGCGTAGCACACTAAACCGCGCTGAAACAAACAACATGGAGAGCTCGTGCAGCGGCCGAACGGAAGGAAACGTTTTTTTTTTCAAGCATTTCCCGTCCTGCAGCAAAAAATGAAAACAGAAAAAAAAGAAGGCAGCAGTAACGTGAAAATAAACAAGAAAGAATAGAAAGATGAAAGTTTCACGTGTAGATGCACGGAGGTCGAGCATTTTCGTGGCCGCTTGTATGGAAGAAAGATTTGCGCGACGGAAAAAACAAACAAACGCAATGTCTTCGCCGGGTCGGAACGTATGCAAACGTGAGAGAACCCGGCTTGAGCGAATGGCCAGCGCTGCTTTTTGAGGAGCTACCGAACGTTTCGCCCATTTGAGCGTGCATCGCATTCGCACGCAAATGTGATTGCCGAGAGCGACTGAACGTGGGAACAATCTCATATGTGGAGCAAACGAGAAAAAGGCGGCGAAGGATGCAAGCATTACCTTTCTGGAGTGTAAGCAGAGCGCAGGGAAATCGCCACGGATAAAGAAAATGAATCGCACGCGCGTGTAAGTGCGATTTGTAAATATTAAAAGTAACGAAAAAGGGGAAATATCTCTGAGACTTCGGATACGTGTCTGTTTCTGTTTACCACGCAGCCAGCAGCATTACAGCTGCGAAAAAGAGCCATTGAAACGCGTTCAGGAATGAAAGCTTTTCTGTCTTGTTTATTTGCCGTGCATCTCATCTTTTTATAGTTTTTTAATTGTCACCCTAATGCGTTCTTGAACAATATCGCATGTTACATGTTGTGTGTATTTGTGTTCGTACATGACTGGGTGAAAAACCTGCATGTTTCTACATAAACCCATTAGATAACTCTAGATAACTCAAGACTTAATGGGCTTCCCTACTGAAACATTCCGTGTGCCAGTCCAATAATTCCGTATGTTTCCGTAAGAATCTTACGGAAATATATGGAAAACGTATGGAAAATATACGGAAAACATATGGATTCCGTATGAAAACATATGGAATTATTGGACTGGCATACGGAAAGTTTCAGTAGGGTTGTGCCAAGTTTTATCGGAATAAAAATTTTGCACGGGCACTAAAGAATTCAGTTCATTGCCCCTACGGTGGTTTTGAATAATTTACAGCAACGCACTCGCGTACGTAACTGGTGCCATAAAAAATCCTTTCTACAAATTGTCAAGTGCGGCAACGGGCAAAAGCTCAACGCTGCTTCATGAACTCGGTTAAAGCGAGAGCAACGCGCCCAACAGTTATGAAATGGTTTGTACATTTATCGACCTGTATATTGCACTTCACGTATCGGTAATAATTACGATAACTAATGCGATTGGCCTCTGCGCGCATAGGCGAATATGGACGCATCGTACTCAATGAGTGCGGCACTGGCTTCTACAACGCGGGCGTGACGAATAGTAGTACAAACAGAAGTGAGCGAACGCACCGGGTACCTTACCGTTTCTTCGTGATAACGGGAGACGCAACATAAGGTGCGCGTAAATGCCAAGATGCCGGCAAAGACACTCACTCGGTCCGATCAGCTAGCTTGTTGGCCCAGCCGTTGGAGCCGCCACAGATTAACCACAGATTGCCTTGCGCGAACTTCGCCAGAATGTCTGGGAACATAAAACATAAAAAGATAGGAGCGTGTGTCGCAGTAGAATAGGGTGCGCGCGCAGAATTTCGCGACACTTGCAGCGTGGAGCAATTGCCTGACCGCCAGAGCCCGAATGACCAGAAGACGCACTTGAGAGGTTAAAGTGCTGCGACGTTTTGTTACAATACCAGAAGAGACACAACATGTCGAAAAACGCAAGGAACACTAGAAGAGACGATGTATGATTGCACGATGACGACGGTATTACGGATGAAGTTCGTCTTCGTGTGTCGTCTCTTCTGTTAAAACATGGCAGCCCGTTCAGCTATGAAGTCAGTCCAACTAGACCCTTTTCTAGGGCACTGAAGCGTGGTTCGAAGGCCACCCCCATCCATCTCTACACAGCTCGCCCGTCCCGAGGTTCACTAGTGATTTGCGCCGATTCCACGACACACCACCACACGTGGGCAGCAATGTAATCGCAGCAGTTGGTCCTCACACGGACCACCAGAATAATACTGACGACGCCGACGGCGCATGTTCTCTCGGACTCTCCCTGTAATTGCTGTTGCAATACAATTTTAAAACTTCGCGGAAACATACGTACGCTGGCCTTGAACTATATCAACGCCGTAACCACCTACACAACTGAGCGGGCGCCTCGGTCACGTCTACCTTTGCCACGGACCCGATGCGGCGTCGACAACGGTAGAAAGTCATTGTAGTATGGTTGCAGTCTCTATCAGTTAATACATAACGCTCAAAAAAAATTCGGCAGATCCCACGTACCGTGGGAGTCGATATTATGCGAAGCATGAGGGGGGTAGGTGACTGTGGCGTAAGTTTTTTACATAGCGACACGTTACAAAATGACGCTAAAGAAATGTATAAATTTTATACGCACACACACATACACACACACACACACACATATATATATATATATATATATATATATATATATATATATATATATATATATATATATATATATATGTTGCAGAGCCGCACATGTGTTATATAACCAATTGTGTACGGTTGGGTAACGCTGCCAAAGGCAACGTGGGTATTACCAACACTAGAATCGATAAGCTGATATGTAGTGCTTCTACGTGTCCCCAGAACGCACGCACGTTTCATGAACCCGTGTGCATGTGTGCAAGAAGTTCTTGATAATTCTTGAACAAGGGCATCATCACCGTGATCAGTGAACACCAGCAGCTGGTCATGACTTAATATAGGATCCTGTCGTGATCGTGGTGACGAGGGGTCCATGTGTAGTGGAGTATGTCGTATAGTAGAGCTGTTGGAATTCGTGGATGCCTCGGTCATTTCGTGGACAAATTGTCTGTCGACAGAGCCGGCGACATGTCGGAACCTGAAGCCACCCTTCGCGTTGGTGAGGTATAGGCCGTCGAGGGTAGCAGGCCTGGATAGTGCTACGTAGACCAACATCAGTGGATGGTGTTTGTCGTATTCGTAGACTACCTGGGCGTATGTGGGCTACGTAGCGTAGTCTACAAAGCGGCTGTCAATCAATCTGGCAGCATCCTCGGTCAGCATGAGGCCATCGCCCAGCGTCGTAAAACATGAAGAGGACACTGCGGCGTTCTGGTGGACGAAATGGACCTTACGGGGCGGTGATGTGGATATCATATGTAACTTTCGGTAATGTATTCCTCCGGGGTCGAACAATGCTTCAGTGTAGCTTGCTGAGTAATAGAAATACAAACATAATGTTTATTAGACTGCTATAAAAGCGGAGCCAGCACTGGAACTACAGACGTTAATCTGATATGACGCCTGTATCGTAGGAGTACAAATCGTAGGAGTATCATGTAGTGTTTATTGCTTCCTTGTAAAATTAGATAGGAGGCTATGCCGCTCGCGCTGACAACCGGCGCACTGTACCGCGGTGAGCGCACGCGCGTGCGCCGTTCCCGTGCTTCATTTTGGCGCGAACAGCTCTGCTGTATGGTTAAGAAAAAAAGTAACTTTTTCTGAAGGCTACTTTCTCAGGAAAGCACTGGAAAACGGAGAGAAGCACTGCAAAGCAGACTACGTCTGTGCATACGGCGTCGAAGAGACAGCGCTGTGCCGTGGTGGCGACTCCGTCGTCCCATTTTCTGCTTGCGTCCTGGGATTTGTGCCAAGCTAGTGCAGGCTCACAAGCCTCCATTGATAAGTATGTGCTGCGTCGGTACCAGCTCCCCCCTACTACAATAAAAAAAATGTAGGAGGCAAGGGGTAGCTCGGTCGGTGTTTTTCTGCCGTGGTGTGTATGCCCAGCCAGCGGTATGTATGCACGTCGGACGTTGATCAAGCAAACCACCGTGCTAACATAGCATGTATGGTGTCGCGCTGTTATGCTCGAGGGCGCGGGATAGATTCCCGGCCACGGTGGCCGCATTTCGATGGGGCTGAAATACAAAGAACGCCCGCGTACACTCTAAGAAAAAAATCGATTTGGGGAGTATTTCTGCCACACAACAATAATCGTCATCTGGCTTGAGCGCGTTTCTTTCTTGAAAACCTGGCTGTCGTCACTTTCCTATCAAGAATGCTATGTCACGCTGATAACGCGCACGCCGTTCGTGACCGGGAAGTGCCGGGACCGCGGTGATAACGCGAGGAAAGTACGGGAGGTGGATGACTATTATCGTTGTGTGGCAGAAATACTCCCCAAATACTCGATTTTTTATAGAGTGTACTGGTTATGTGCACATTAAAGAACCCCAAGCGGTCAAAATTAATCCTGATTCCCATATATGTATACATAATATGTATGTTTTATTTACGACAAAACACCGATTAAATTCTGCTCGTTGGCCCCGGTTTCCACTGGTGGCCCTCACTAACGAATAAATCAAGCAGACACGCGCAATTCGGTTTAGAAACCAGCCCGACGCCACTAGACAGGAGAGCAAGAGCAGAGCATACTGTGCTCGCCTGACTGCCGGGATGCATCGCCCCATCCGTTCCTATTCATATGTTTTTGAAGGAAAATCGTACAAGGATACGTCCTCCCTCCTTTTTAGGTATTGTGGCACTTGAATGCACAAAAGTACCGCCAGCATCATTTAGTTTTCTTACGGCGATACGCGCCCGCATCGCCTCAACGACCAGTCGCCACTCTCGTCCGCGAGAGCGGCTGGAGTATGCGCTCTTTGACCGCCAGGGCGGCACTGCCCACACCGCGTTAACTCCAGCGCTGGCTGTTTCCACTGGCTGTTTCCATAGGCGGCGCTGGCTCCAGCGCCGTCTGTTTTCTGTTCTTGTTCTGCAGCGCCATCATGACATCAGGAAGCTTTCAAACACTCCCGACACAAATGATATCGACGGAATGCGCTTCAAGCAACGAACGCAGCCCTCAGAGATCCGATTTTCGGTGCACAAGTCTTTTGATCGTTTTAGCCCTCGATTTAGGTTTAAGGCGGCCGCTCGTCTAACGCAGCTGTAAGGTCGGTACGCATTCCCTGCATCGTTCTCAAACATCTGGGACACATTCATATTGTCACACTTGTGACTACAACCTTGCGTTGTTCTGCGCATTGGTCTGGTTAGGCCAAGAAGCGGCTCAGTCCGAACTTCTTTGTCCTCTTCTACCCGTGGGTGCTCACACAACCATGCGGCATTAGTCCCCCCTTTGTAAAGCATCGACTCGATGCTTGTAAAAGAAAAACAAAATAACTGCAACACGCGCAGACGTAGAGACCCAGAGACTGAGTACCAGTAACCGCAGGGAAAATAAGATGACGCACCGACACTTGCGCCATGTGCAAACAGGAAAATACAAAGAAAACAACCACAGGAGTCACATGGTAACAAAAGTAGCGCGAAAGCACAAGGGCTACTGTGTATAGTATGGCTTGAGTCGTATGACGTGCAGGGTTTCGGGCCGAAGTTGTCGACGTGAAGGCACTGCGCCGTCCGGAAATACTTCGTAGGTGAGGTCACTGACACGTCCCAGAACCTTGTATGGTCCGAAATAACGCCTCAGAGTTTTTACAGCGAAAGCTGTTATGAGATCATTTCACCGGCCGTTTTACAGCGAAAGCTGTTATGAGATCATTTCACCGGCCGTTTTTGGTGCCGTAGTTGTCCGCCGCCGCCGCCGCCGCCGGTGTCCGTAACCAGTATCGCTCGAAATAAGAAAAAAAACTAAATAAGAAAAAAAACTGCAGGATGGAACGAGGTTCGAACCTAGGCCCTCTGCGTGGGAGCCCAGTATTCAACCTCGGAGCCATGCCGGTGCTTGAAACTGCTATGCAAAAAGGTCCTATACAGGCTTCATGTCGGGAAGGAACCACATTAGCATATGCAGTAAAGCGTGGTAAAAGAGTAGAATAAGCACCAAGCGTAGCACAACGCGAATTCTGTAACCAGGCGTCACACAATGCGAATTGCGCAACGAGTAGGTTGTTGAATGCTTCCAACCCATTACAAAGAGCTCTGCCATAATTCTTCATCGTCATCACGCACAGCATCAACAAAGTGCGCATGATGCCTTACATGCGTTTAGCAGGTACCACGGCTGTCTGTAGAATGATCAAAAATGGCCACAGTGCCTACTGCCCTACTTCTCAAAAATTACAATGATTTATAGCGTAGTGGGTTCCTCGCAAGTGCGCTTCTGTTGGTTGCCAAGGAAGCCCATAAGGCTCCCATGATCCATTTCCTCAGGGTCTCAATAAAGTAAATTCTCTCTCTCTCTCGCTCTACGTTTCTCCTGTTAAAGTGTGTTATAAAGTGTGGTGGGACATTTAAATAACGACCGGGCGTCACACAATATGCATTACGTAACTAGTGGGTCGTTTAAAGCTTCCAACCCATTACAAAGGGCGCAGCCATAATTATTCATCGTCATCAACCGCCGCATCAACAAACTGCACATAATCGCTTACATATGGTACCTCGCTTCTCCGCAGAACAACGAATAATGTCGTGCTGGGTGCTTCCCAACTTCTCAAAAATTACGCTTTGTTGCGTAGTGGGTACGTTGCTAATGTACCTGTATTAGTAGCCACAGGAGAGTTTATAACGGGCTCTAGAAATGCCGCTCTTCCAGCTTTCGCTGTGACTGTGCTGCGCTTTCCGCGCAGGCCTGGCGTTTTACAGCGAAAGCTGTTATGAGATCATTTCACCGGCCGTTTTTGGCGCCGTAGTTGTCCGCCGCCGCCGCCGGCGGCGGCCGCCGCTGCCGCTGCCGCCGCCGCCGCCGCCGCCGCCGCCGGTGTCCGTAACCAGTATCGCTCGAAATAAGAAAAAAAACGAAATAAGAAAAAAATGCCAGGATGGAACGAGGTTCGAACCTGGGCCCTCTGCGTGGGAGCCCAGTATTCAACCTCTGAGCCATGCCGGTGCTTAACACTGCTTTGCAAAAAGGTCCTATACGGGCTTCATGTCGGGAAGGAACCACATTAGCATATGTAATATAGCGTGGTAGAAGAGTAAAATAAGCACCAAGCGTCGCACAATGCGAATTCTGTAACCAGGCGTCACACAATGCGAATTGCGCAACGAGTAGGTTGTTGAATGCTTCCAACCCATTACAAAGGACTCTGCCATAATTCTTCATCGTCATCAGGCACAGCATCAACAAAGTGCGCAAAATGCCTCACATGGGTTTAGCAGGTACCAACGCTCTCCGTAGAATGACGAAAAATGGCACAGTGCCTGCTGCCCTACTTCTCAAAAACTACAATGATTTATAGCGTAGTGGGTTCCTCGCAAGTGCACTTGAATTGGTTGCCAAGGAAGCCCATAAGCGCATGATCCACTTCCTCGGGGTCTCAGTAAAATTACAACGATTTATAGCGTAGTGGGTTCCTCGCAAGTGCACTTGTATTGGTTGCCAAGGAAGCCCATAAGCGCATGATCCATTTCCTCGGGGTCTCAGTAAAGTTCTACGCCCCCCCCCCCCGTCTCTCTCCCACGTCAACGTATGTTATACAGCATGACGGGAGAGGGAAATAGCGATCGAGCGTCACCCAATGCAAATAACACAACTGGTGGGCCGTTTAAAGATTCCAACCCATTACAAAGTGCTGAGCCATAATTATTCATCGTCATCAGTCATTGCGTCAACAAAGTGCACATAATGCCTTACAGACGTCTAGCTGGTGCCTCGCTTCTCCGCAGAATGACGAATAATAGCTTAGTAGGTGCTTCCTAACTTCACAAAAATTGTGATTTATGGCGTAGTGGGTACCTTTCTAGTGTACTTGTATTGTAGCCCCAAGAGAGCTTAACGGGCTCTAGAAACGCCGCTCTTCCAGCTTTCGCTGTGACTGTGCTGCGGTTTCAGCGCAGGCCTGGCAATTTTTTTTTGGCGCCGTAGTTGTCCGCCGCCGCCGGTGTCCGTAACCAGTATCGCTCGAAATAAGAAAAAAACATGGTTGATCCCTCCGTTATAGGAATCGGAATAACACGAAAGTAAAACGTGCCCTTATAGAAGTAACTGAATGTTTACTGCACATTGATATAAGAGAGCTTGCACAATGTATGTTGATGTCTGGGAGCTATAGCACCGTTTAACGTGGATGCACCCACTTTGATGCTTGGTGGTACATCTCCATGCCGACGACTAACGTCCATGCTCAATGAATAAACAAACCCTTGTGGTAGCTGTAGTAAGCGGTGAAAGCGTAATCAGAGAACGAGTTGTGATAGCCAGAAGAGCCTCGCATATTGAACGCAGAACTTGGTCGCCATCCTGCGGCATGTTAAAATGTGATTGAACACCACGGCCGCACTAGAGGGAAACGCAAAGCGCGTCGTGCCGCCGCGGTAGCCCGGCCGCAATTTTTCTCGGGGAGAGCACATAGGCGGGGAACGCTGTGTTACAGCCAGGTGAGGCAGGCGCGCGTCGCAGAGCTATTTTTGGTTTGAATAGCGTGATTCTATGAGCGATGCCGACGCTTTTACGACGCTTACGTTAAGGTCGCCACCTCGCGGTGTGTTAAGGCATTGACAAAATTGTACTTTTACTGAAAACGCGCCGAATGGGACGAACGTGTAACGCGTTGCAGGTACTAATCGCGGAAGCTACAGTAATGATGAATTACTTTACTTTGCCGCTCCCAGAGAGCAACACCACCCCGCCGCCCGGCATAGTGGTAGATATAAAAGGCGCGTTTGTAAAGCCTCCAGAGTCTGTGACCGTGGCGCAGTGGATAGCGTGCCCGGCATCTGTTGCTGCGGACCGAATAGTCGTGGGTTCGATGCCCGGAGACGGAACTTTTTTTCTTTGCCATCTGATCGTGTACATTTTTTCGACGTCATTTCCGTGACGGAAATACGTCACTGAAGTCTTGGTGGACCCCGGCATAAAACACTTTCGTGTTAAAAAAAACTAAATAAGAAAAAAATTCCAGGATGGAACGAGGTTCGAACCTGGGCCCTCTGCGTGGGAGCCCAGTATTCAACCTCTGAGCCATGCCGGTGCTTGAAACTGCTTTGCGAAAAGGTCCTATACAGGCTTCATGTCGGGAAGGAAGCACATTAGTGTGGTATCGGACGTCGAACGCGACGCCCGGAGAACAAAGGGCACGGCGCCCGGAGCGCCGGCCGGGAGGAAGAACAGCAGCAGCCGGTAGCCAAGCGGGAACTGGTTTATTTCATACAGTGCCGCGCATATATGTACAAGGTGGCGCCCCCTAAGGGCAAAAATACTTTTTATGAAACCGAAACTGGAACTCACCACATCATCCCCCCCTAGAATGAAAAGGACATGTGGGCTTTAACATCCTTATACAGTGATTAATGACAAATATACCGTATACAACCTTAAAAGTACACACCTTAACATCCCCCCTCTTTTTGGTGTAACGTCCAATTGGTGAAAAGGAACCGGCACGAGAAGGGAACAAAAGCAAAGTACACAGCGTACTCTAGCTGAAGACACTGATACAAATAAAATACAACAAAGAATTCACAGCATACCAGTGTACCAAGCGGTAGAACTTATAACCATTATACAATAAATAGATGCACAGCATACACACAAGAATGCACAAGTATGGCACACTGGGTTCAACAAGTAAGTGAAAAAAGAAGAATTTAGGACACAAAGTCCTTAAACCTGGACGGTTTCTTACGCAACCGTTTCGAACGTCGAGGCGCATTTCGTTCTGAAGTGCTCCCTTGCGGAGCAGTAAGTTGTGTATCTTCAGATGAGCCTACTGGCTCAGTTACGCGCTGCTCAGGCACAGCTGAGAGCGTAGACGAATAACTAGAGTCAGATGACTCGCTTAAGCGTCCTTCAGCGTTGGCTGAGGATGGGAAAGGTCAACGCGACGCATGGGAGCCTGACGGCTCTGATTCATATCCATTATTGTTAGAAGAACTATCTGCATAGGGACCGGGCACGGCAGTCCAGCATTCGTAAGGTGCCTGTAAAGAGTCCTGCGACTCTGAAACGTGCTCGGGGCACGGAGAAACATCATGGGGGCTGGACACCACAGCCGAACATTGAAAAGGTGTCTGTAAGGAGCCCGGTGGCTCTACTACGCACTCAGTAGAAGTATGATGGCTGGGCACCACAGCCGGACTTTGAACCGGTGCCGCTAAGGAGCCCTTTGGCTCAACTGAAGGCATACGAGACGAAAGAGAAGCATTTTGGCTGGGCACCACAGCCGGACATTGAAATGGTGCCGCGAAGGAGCCCTGTGGCTCGAGTACACTGTCATTAGCAGGAAAGTAAGCATTGCCCTTGCAAGAATCGTCAGAACAAGTATGACAATAATGAGCATTTGCAAGATCAGCATGCATGTACCGTTGACTATAGAACACTTGAGTAGGAATGAAAAAATTGCCAGGCCTGCGCTGAAACCGCAGCACAGTCACAGCGAAAGCTGGAAGAGCGGCGTTTCTAGAGCCCGTTAAGCTCTCTTGGGGCTACAATACAAGTACACTAGAAAGGTACCCACTACGCCATAAATCACAATTTTTGTGAAGTTAGGAAGCACCTACTAAGCTATTATTCGTCATTCTGCGGAGAAGCGAGGCACCAGCTACACGTCTGTAAGGCATTATGTGCACTTTGTTGACGCGACGACTGATGACGATGAAGAATTATGGCTCAGCCCTTTGTAATGGGTTGGAATCTTTAAACGGCCCACCAGTTGTGTTATTTGCATTGGGTGACGCCCGATCGCTATTTCCCTCTCCCGTCATGCTGTATAGCATACGTTGACGTGGGAGAGAGACGGGGGGGGGAGTAGAACTTTACTGAGACCCCGAGGAAATGGATCATGCGCTTATGGGCTTCCTTGGCAACCAATACAAGTGCACTTGCGAGGAACCCACTACGCTATGAATCGTTGTAATTTTACTGAGACCCCGAGGAAGTGGATCATGCGCTTATGGGCTTCCTTGGCAACCAATTCAAGTGCACTTGCGAGGAACCCACTACGCTATAAATCATTGTAATTTTACTGAGACCCCGAGGAAGTGGATCATGCGCTTATGGGCTTCCTTGGCAACCAATTCAAGTGCACTTGCGAGGAACCCACTACGCTATAAATCATTGTAGTTTTTGAGAAGTAGGGCAGCAGGCACTGTGCCATTTTTCGTCATTCTACGGAGAGCGTTGGTACCTGCTAAACCCATGTGAGGCATTTTGCGCACTTTGTTGATGCTGTGCCTGATGACGATGAAGAATTATGGCAGAGCCCTTTGTAATGGGTTGGAAGCATTCAACAACCTACTCGTTGCGCAATTCGCATTGTGTGACGCCTGGTTACACAATTCGCATTGTGCGACGCTTGGTGCTTATTTCACTCTTCTACCACGCTATATTACATATGCTAATGTGGTTCCTTCCCGACATGAAGCCCGTAATGGACCTTTTTGCAAAGCAGCATTAAGCACCGGCATGGCTCAGAGGTTGAATACTGGGCTCCCACGCAGAGGGCCCAGGTTCGAACCTCGTTCCATCCTGGCATTTTTTTCTTATTTCGTTTTTTTTCTTATTTCGAGCGATACTGGTTACGGACACCGGCGGCGGCGGCGGCGGCGGCGGCGGCGGCAGCGGCGGCGGACAACTACGGCGCCAAAAACGGCCGTTGAAATGATCTCATAACAGCTTTCGCTGTAAAATGAATTCTGAGGGGCATTAGACAGCGGCAATTCACGTTCACGAGCAGTGCGAAAAAATTCATCGCGACACATGTTCACCTGGACAATAGGGGCACTGCCGTTCGATGAGCTCCCCCTTGCGATGACTGCATGAGCCTCTTGTTGAGTCGGGGCATCAGGCCCTGGCCGAGGAAGCCGGCACGGGCGCCGGTGGAAACCGGATGCCACTGCTGGCACGCCCTGTCGACGACCATGCTGAAGCAATGTATGCTCTGCAGGAATGGAGTCCGAAGTGAACGGACGATGAGGCTCCAACGCTGCATTGACGAGAAGTGCCGATGGCTCGACGACGGAACAGGAGAGAGTCTCACCCTCGATGATAATCTTCAGGGCTCGGATGGCATCTAACCCCAGTAGTGAATTGCCTTTGTCCGTAACGTAAAAGGTAATGGAGGCGTCGTTGCCGCTGTAGGAAACGGAAGCCTTGAAGTATCCATAATTCACGATGGCTTGTTCCGAATAGTTCTTCAGGATAACGTTTGATGGAAGAAGCTTGATGTTCGGGAAGCACCGCTTGTAATCTTGGACGTTAAGTAGCGACACAGCCGCTCCAGTGTCGATGAGAATATTGAAAATGGATCCATTGATCCGTACGGGAAGATGAAGTCCGCTAGCGGTGACCGGTTCGTCCACTTGTAGGACAGTAACTGTATTGGTCACCGTTGATGTGCCCTGATGACCGGTCGGAGACTCCGAAGTAGAGCGGCAGACCCGCGCGAAATGTCCACGACGTCCGCATCGCGAACACGTCCGACTCCTGGCTGGGCAGGCGGCGGAGTTGGCCCAATGCCGCGTCGATCCGCAGCGATAACAGGCACCCGCGCGACCCGGCGGCGCAGCTGGAGAGGAGGTGTCCGCAGCAGTGGTGGGCGAGGAGGTGCACGCAGACGAAGTCCCGCCGGCGCCATCTTGCGGCGAAGCTTGGGGAGGACGGCCACCATTTGGCCCACCATTTTGAAGAATTCGGCGAGTTGCGCCGCCATCTTGAACTGTACGCGACGAGACGGCGTCGACTTGAACTCCGGATAACTGTAGCAAGGCTCGGTCAACGCGCTCCTCCTCCTTTGCAATGTCGAGCGCCTTCTGCACGGTGAAGTCCTTGCCCAATTTGTAAAAAGTCCTTTTCAGCTGCGGCGACGCGATGCCAGAGACGATCTGGTCGTAAGCAAGGATGTCGCTCGCCGCGCCGAATTCACACAGCTTGGCTAGTCGGCGTACTTCGTGAATGAATTGGACCGCCGACTCGTCCGGTCCCTGGCATAGGGCTTTGAAGCGGGCGCGTAGACACGCCGCGTCCGGTTGAGGGTCGAAAAGTTGGCTGAGCAGCGCAAGGGCTGCGTCGTACACGTTCGGCGTCTCCTCCTGAGTTGGCCGGTCGGCTCCAGGCTGCTGCTCATCTTCGGCGGCACGCAGATAAGTGTTAAGTCCCTCGACGCCTAAGGCGTTCAGAAGCAGCGCCGCCTTGTGTTCCGGCGAGGCGTCCCTGGCCGCGGCGTCGATGTATACCTGCAACACAGGACGCCACTGTCTCCATGGAATAGGTGGTACGCCGGGGCACTGGAGAAACGGAGGCGGAGGGATAGCGGCGTTCATGCTTGCCGAAGAGAGCGTCCAGCAGAAAGGTCAGGAGAGACGTGAAGCGTGAGTAGGCCTCGTGACTGACACCGGCACGAAAAGTCAGAAATGTGTAAGTTGAAAGTGCGAAATACAGTAGTGGCGGGGTATCAGGCAAGGGTGCTGAGACGACAGCACAATAAAGAAGTCCGGATGCCCACCTTATCTCTTGATGCACGCGGATTCGTAGAACTCGTCGCCAATTGTGGTATCGGACGTCGAACGCGACGCCCGGAGAACAAAGGGCACGGCGCCCGGAGCGCCGGCCGGGAGGAAGAACAGCAGCAGCCGGTAGCCAAGCGGGAACTGGTTTATTTCATACAGTGCCGCGCATATATGTACAAGGTGGCGCCCCCTAAGGGCAAAAATACTTTTTATGAAACCGAAACTGGAACTCACCACAATTAGCATATCCAATATAGCGTGGTAGAAGAGTAAAATAAGCACCAAGCGTCACACAACGCGAATTCTGTAACCAGGCGTCACACAATGCAAATTGCGCAGCGAGTAGGTTGTTGAATGCTTCCAACCCATTACAAATGGCTGTGCCATAATTCTTCGTCGTCATCAGGCACAGCATCAACAAAATGCGCATAATGCCTTACATGTGTTTAGCAGGTACCACGGCTCCCCGTAGAATGACGAAAAATGGCACAGTGCCTGCTGCCCTACTTCTCAAAAACTACAATGATTTATAGCGTAGTGGGTTCCTCGCAAGTGCACTTGTATTGGTTGCCAAGGAAGCCCATAAGCGCATGATCCATTTCCTCGGGGTCTCAGTAAAATTACATTTTATAGCGTAGTGGGTTCCCCGCAAGTGCACTTGTATTGGTTGCCAAGAAAGCCCATAAGCGCATGATCCATTTCCTCGGGGTCTCAGTGAAGATCTTCGCACCCCCGCCCCGTCTCTCTCCCATGTCAACGTATGTTATACAGCATGACGGGACAGGGAAATAGCGACCGGGCGTCACCTAATGCAAATTACATGACTGGTGGGCCGTTTAAAGCATCCAACCCATTACAAAGGACTGAGCCATAATTCTTCATCGTCATCAGTCGTCGCGTCAACAAAGTGCACATAATGCCTTACAGACGTGTAGCTGGTGCCTCGCTTCTCCGCAGAATGACGAATAATGGCTTAGTAGGTGCTTCCCAACTTCACAAAAATTGTAATTTATGGCGTAGTGGGTACCTTTCTAGTGTACTTGTATTGTAGCCCCAAGAGAGCTTACAAAGGGCTCTAGAAACGCCGCTCTTCCAGCTTTCGCTATGACTGTGCTGCGATTTCAGCGCAGGCCTGGCGTTTTTTCAGACAAGCCTGGTCGTCGGATAGGTGTCCACACAAACACTCGGTCGCGAGGGTGGTAGGCGACGTTTCGACGGCGAAGGTTGTAACGTCGCGCATCTGCGTCTTGTTGGTGAGTGATGTTTACACGAACCACTTCACGAGCTCCTTCGGCGTACTAGGTGTATTGCTCGGCGTCTGGAGCAAGTTCATCGCTATTATCGCACGGAAGCATAGCATCGAGCATAATTTGCACGTTGCGTCCGTACACAAGGCGGGAAGGTGAAAATCGCGTTGTTTCCTGCGTTGCCGTATTGCACGCAAACGTGATGTATGGCAAAATCTCGGCCCAGGTTTTGTGGTACACGTCCACATACATTGAGAGCATGTTTGCTATGGTCTTTTTAAGTCTTTCCGTCAGTCCATTTATTTGTGGATGGTAAGCTGTTGTTTTTCGGTGACTTGTGCACCTCAGTTTAAAAATGTCTTCCATCATTTGTGCCGTAAATGACGTCCCTCTGTCCGTAATCACACATGACGGCGCGCCATGCCGCAGCATGGTGTGGTGCACGAAGAACTTTGCGCCATCAGACGCCGTGCCGCGGGGTAACGCCTTTGTCTCGGCATAACGGGTCAAGTAACCGGTTGCCACTATAATCCATTTGTTTCCGGTGGACGACAAAGAGAAGGGTCCTAGGAGGCCCATTCCCACAAGGTCGAATGAAGTCTGCGGTGGTGCAACCGGTTGGAGAAAGCCCGCGTGTTTCACAGGGGGCGTCTTGCGACGCTGGCACTCGCGGCAGCCTTGGACGTAGCGGTGCACGCTAGCCGATAGTCGTGGCCAGTAGTACTGCTGGCGCACCCTGGCGAGAGTCCGCGAGTCGCCCAAGTGTCCTGACGTGGGCTCGTCGTGGCACACAAGGAGGATGTCATCACGCATGTAGGCTGGGACAACGAGGAGAAAGGCTTTGTCGCTACCTCGCGCGTTTTTCTTGTAAAGGATGCCCCTTCTAAGACAAAATGACAGCTCGCGAGCAATGTGTCGAGGAACGTGGGAGTTTCGGCCTTCTGAGGAGTCGATAACAGGGCGCAATTCCTGATCTTCTCGCTGTCTTGACATGAAGTCAGAATCACTGACTGCTCCGAGAAAAGCATCAGCCTCCTCTAAGTCCATATCGGGATGCCCCACAGGTGCTCGAGAAAGCGCGCCAGCATCTTCGTGTTTGCGCCCAGACCTGTACACAATCGTGATGTCAAACTCCTGCAAGCGCAAGCTCCATCGAGCGAGACGGCCAGACGGATCTCTGAGATTGGCCAGCCAGCACAGCGAGTGGTGATCAGTCACCACTTTGAAGGGACGGCCGTAGAGGTAAGGTCGGAACTTTGCCGTCGACCACACGACTGCGAGGCATTTCTTTTCTGAAGTAGAGTAATTGGCCTCGGCGCGGGAGAGTGTACGACTGGCGTAAGCGATGACATACTCAGCACCGCCGTGTCGTTGTACAAGGACAGCGCCAAGTCCGACTTTGCTAGCATCTGTGTGTACTTCAGTAGCAGCGTCCTCGTCAAAATCGGCTAGAACAGGTGCTGTTTGCATTCGCTGCCGTTACTCTGCGAAAGCTACCTCTTGTTCTGTACTCCAGGCAAATGGTACATCATCTCGGGTGAGTCGCGTGAGCGGTTCGGCTATCTTCGAGAAGTTGGCAATGAACCGACGATAATAAGCGCACAAGCCGAGGAAACGTCGCACTGCTCTCGTGTCTGACGGAACAGGGAAGGTGGCTACGGCTGCAGTTTTCTCTGGATCGGGCCGAACTCCATCCGCACTCACGACATGTCCCAGGAATTTCAGCTCTTCATGCCCAAAATGGCACTTCTGGGGTTTTAGCGTGAGTTCAGCAGAACGAATGGCTTCCAGAACCATTCTTAGGCGCTTGAGATGTTCTTCGAAGCTCTCAGAGAAGATGACCACATCGTCGAGGTATACAAGGCAGCTTTGCCACTTCAAGCCAGCGAGAACGGTATCCATCATCCGCTGGAAAGTGGCTGGGGCAGAACAGAGGCCGAAAGGAAGAACTCGCAATTCATAAAGCTCATCTGAAGTTACAAACGCTGTCTTTTCTCGGTCTCCCTCATCAACCTCCATCTGCCAATAGCCGCTCTTTTAATCAATCGATGAAAAATACTTGGCATGTCGCAACCTGTCGAGAGAGTCGTCGACCCGTGGAAGCGGGCAAACGTCTTTCTTTGTGACACAATTGAGCTTCCTCTAATCAATGCAGAATCGTAGCGTTCCGTCTTTCTTCTTCACTAAAACGACTGGCGAGGACCCCCGGCTGCTGGACGGTTCAATAACACCATCGTCGAGCATCTCCTTTATCTGTGTCTGTATAGCTTCGCGTTCTTTAGCAGGAACACGGTAAGGTTGCTGTCTGATTGGGCGAACATCATCGTCGGTAATAATTCCGTGCTTCGTGAGGGGCGTTTGACCAACTCGAGACGAAGAGGCGAAGCAAGATTGAAATTCCTTCAGAAGGTTGTGAAGTGCGGCCTTCCTCTTATCCGAAAGCTTCGAATTGACGTCGATGTGGTCCAGAAACCTGTCAGCATCATTCGTTTCCTCGGACGCGAAGCACTCCGTGACGTCAGCTACAGGGTCTCCATAGGCCACGGTGGTGCCGCGGAAAAGATGCCGGTGCTCGAAGTTGAAATTCGTCACAAGTATCTGTGACCGTCCGGCACGAACACGCACAAGTCTTCGGGCTGCGCACACACCTTGAAGCAGCAAAAGTGATAGGTTGCTCTCGGCGACCGCGTCACCGTCTCGAGCTACACAAGCGACCTCTATGAAAGCAGTCGCTCGTGGTGGCAGCGTCACGCTTTCGTCAGCAACATGCAGCGCGCTATCGGCGTCTCGATCTGTTGCGCGTTGCGTCGAGAAGGTCACCATTCGTTCGCGGAGATTTATAATCGCGCCATTCTCGCGAAGGAAGTCCATGCCGAGGATGAACAGTCGCGGAGGACGAGGCAGGTCACCACAAACGTTGACGCACGGATTTTTACTCTTGCGGTACAGCGACCCAATGGTGTAACAACATGTCCTCTAGCTGTGCGAATACGTGTTCCATTCCAAGGCGTCATCACTTTCTTAGGACTAGTGGCGAGTTTTCCGCTTATAATTGAATAGTCTGCACCTGTATCCACCAATGCGCTGACCTGAAGACCGTGTATCAGCACGGGAATGTCGAGCGAGACTCGGTCACTGTGTTCAGATGTCGATTCCGGCGTTTCTCTGGCACTGCACTCAAATGAGGATTTAATGTCCTCGGCGTTTCGCGCAAGCGTCGATGGGAGGTCTTCGGCACTTTGAGTCCCAGCGACCTCGCCCCCGAAGGTCGCTGCCTTTATTTTTCCCGACGAGGGCTTGGGGAGCGTCCCTGTGCCGTCGCCCCGAAACGTGGCCCAATGGCTGCGGGTCACCGTGTAGACGGTGACCGCGATTGACGTCGTGCGAAGGGTATACGTTGCTGGGCGAGGTATTCTTCAATTTCCCTTGGCCTCTGACCAACTTGGGGACGAGGCGAATTAATGGCAAAACCGCGCAGTCCCAGCTGTCGGTACGGGCATTCGCGGTAGATGTGACCGGCCTCACCGCAATGGTAGCAGAGAGGTTTTCTATCCGACGTACGCCAGAGATCAGACTTCCGCGTAAGTGCACGGCGACCGTCGATGTCCAAACCATCGTGTGCTGATTGAATCGCAACTGGCGGCATCATCTGGATCGGGACTGCGGGGCTAGCGACCGGCAAGGAAGAGACCGGCATGCGCAAGGCTTCGGCATACGTACGGCTCCGAATATCAATGGACACAGGAGTCGGTTCCACATTGGTAGGCATCTGTTGATGGGGACGGTTGTGCAGCACCTGCTGGACCTCTTCCCGGATAACACTGGCGATGGAGCCTACCTCTGGTTGTCTCGGCCCGTACAGCTTCTGCATTTCCTCGCGGACGACAGAGCGAACGATTTCGCGAATCCATTCAATGCTATTGCTCCCAAGGGTGACGCAAAATTCGGGAGACGATGCGGTATTTACTTGCCGGTCGAATAGGGCAGACCGCTGATGAAGTACTTCCTTCATCGTTGCGGCTTTAGTCAGAAACTTGGCTACACTTTTTGGAGGACTCCGTACCAGACCAGCAAAAAGCTGCTCTTTCACACCTCGCATAAGATAGCGCAGCTTTTTTTCTTCTGGCATTGCAGGATCCACTCGCTTGAAAAGCCGTACGTGTCATGTCCTCCACGTACATTGTGACGGTCTCGTTCGGCATCTGAATGCGTGCTTGCAGTACACGTTCAGCACGTTCGCGGCGGTCGGGGCTCCTGTAGGTTTCCACGAGGCGATGCTGGAACTCGCGCCAGGATGTCAAGACATCATCTCTGTTCAAGAACCATGTTCGGGCGCCGTCCTTTAAGCAGGAATAGACGTTGTGGAGCTTTGCGGCGTCATCCCAGTAATTGATCGCTGCGACACGTTCAAACTCACTCAGCCAGTCATCCACATCTTCAAACAGCTCTCCGTGAAAGGGAATCAGCGGATTCTGAACGGTGCAGTAGATCGGCGTAGAAGACGTAGGAACTACCACGGCGGCTTGAGGTGAAGTCATAGTCACTGTGTCAGTAGGCGGTTCCGGTGCCTCCGGTGGTAAGCCTCGTTGGCGGCGGCGTGCTCTGTGAACTGGAGTGTTCACGGGCACAGGGCTTGTGTTCCGGCTACCGGGCGGGGTCTTGTGCATGGGGTGAGTCGTGAGTCGTCGTACCCAGCTCCTTCATCAATCTTGTCACACTTATGACGACCACCTTGCGTTGTTCTGCGCGTTCGGCTGGTTAGGCCGAGAAGCGGCTCAATCCGAACTTCTTTGTCCTCTTCTACCCGTGGGTGCTCACACAACCATGCGGCAATATGCAAATTCAGATTTGAAAAGTTTCTGTTTCTGTGCATTTCGTCCACTCTCTTCTTACGCTAGGAATGAGCTGGCGGGTTCGGTGCGGCGACGTGGTCAAGAGCTAGGCGACATCACGGCTCACCGCTTTTTCGAATCACTGAGTGCGGTCTGCCGAAATGGACAGTGGACATTTCCTTTGTATGAACGCATCGATAATAGCTCCCCAGAAGTTGTAGTATCTTTCTCTTCCCCAGAAATATCACGAGTATTGCCTGACCATAACGCTGCCGCGTCCTCCAGCTTTAAAGGGCGAAGACCCAACTCGCTGGTTAGCATATTCTTGGAGTCTTGAACCTAGTACACTGTGCATGAATAAATAAAATGGATAACCAATATATATATCTCGGTGCGTTAGTACACTTTCTCATTTCATTCTTACTCGAGTAAATCGATAAATAAATACAGATGTAAAGAGAATGGCAAACTTAGAATATAGCTGAGCTATTTGGTAGGTATTCGTGTTAAGACGACATGACGTGGAAACTCGGACATAAGCGAAAAGTCGAGAGAGAGAACAGCTTTCTCTCACGTAGACCACTACTCGCACTTGATTGATAGGTATGGCCCCTTACGTGGAAGTGCGCAGATAAATATATGTCTACCCTCATTTCTGCCGCTATGTGATTTTTCAGTTGCTAGCGGCGTTTCTGGTGTTCGACTACTCTCTTGTGTCCGTGTCGGCACGCTCTGTTTTTATAAAGGGTCCCTAACAGCCTCTGAAAATAGAACAAAAACGAAAACAATGGTCACGTTATTTTCTCTTGGCATTTCTTGTCTTTTGGTGCCCTTCGTGATGCCAGAACAGTGATTCACGTGACATCATGAGGGTACATACTCTCGACTGGTCCATATACGAGAAATGACAGTTGTGAATTGTCTCCCATACTGCTTTGCTATGCAGCCTCCCGACCGCTCTTGCTTCTCTCGCACGACTATCGTGAGCAATTAACTGATTTCGCTCCCTTTTGTGCGTTTCCGACTGCGCATGCAGAGAGAACAAACTGTAGCCGACAAGCGCGCAATCATGATAGGTTCAACGCTTAGTGCTGACATTGTACGCGTGCTTTATGAAGAGATAAGTGGCGAGGAGATGTCCCCTGTAAGAAGGGTACTGAAGGTGAGAACGAAACTAATGGAAAAGGCGTCGAATTATATGATTCTTCCAACGGACGCACTCATTACAGCGGAGACGAAGCAGCTTTCCAGGAAAAAGGCGAGCCCTCTTTGACGGTTTCTTGTATATTTTATTGCGTTAGCAATTGTATGGACACTCAGGACAGGTTTTCACCGTCGCCGTCATGTTCCGTATGAACTCTAAATCGATAACATCGCTCTGCGCATTCTATATATGTTCTACGCGCGAGTAAAAACTCGGGAGCGTTGGCAAGGAACATGGCTAAATCAGAGATGAAACAAGCTGGCCATCTCCGTTACACCGAATAACATCGACCCACGTCCGAGGCCTGCATTCGATTGCTCCTCAAACAGAAGGAAACGCCCCACCCGTCATTTGCTGGGCGAAGGAGCAGGAATGGATATCTGGGGAGAGGGACTGCGTAACTCGAGCAGCAACTGTGAACTTTGACTATAAGGGCGCGGTCGAGAACGCTGGCACGCGCGCTATTTCGGCAGACATCCCCCAGCGAACGGCTAGTATACCTTCTACGCGCTGTGAGCGCTGTGATCTCACTGCTTCGCACTCGGGCCACTGATACGACAAAGTGACCGAAAACCGCTTCTCTCCCGGGAGTGGCCGTATTGCCATACACCAGCGTTTTGTAGAGTTAAGTGAGATCGGAGCGAAAAGAGTTAGCTGCTAGCCCTCATTCATGTAGCATTACGGCGTATACTTATCGCATTCACTGCTTCGCCCCCCCCCCCGACCGTGCCGTGCCGCCGCCGGTCCGATGAACCCCGCGCCGTTCACGCGCCGCCGCCGGTTATTTCGGGTCCGGCGCACATGTCTACCTGGCCCTAGTAACAAGCTGGATCTTGCTTCATCGGGACCTTTTCTTGTATCTATCGCGAGTGGTCCTTCTTTCTGTGTACTAAGCATGTACGCCGAGGTGCGAGGCGCCAGAAACTTCGGCATTCTGGAGATTATCTTCGGTTGCTGTTCGAGGCTGTCCAAACTGCGCTTGACGGGCAGTTATTATATCCGCTCCTATTTTGCAAGAAAATTGTCGACGCTCTTTTCACGCTTGACATTTTCACCTTCATCTCTAATGTTCCGGCGTGTCCAGATATGAAAATAACAGCGGCGTTGAACATGAGGAGTTGCTTGGAAATCGGCTCAAACGTGACCTATTTCAAATGTGGCTACCGTGACTACAATTGCGCCCAACTCGCTGATCTTGCGTCCGCACGCTGCAGTTCTGACATATCGCCGCAGCTTGTGGTGGTAGCCGTTTACAAACCTGAGCTCCTGGACCAACGTATCCGCGCGGCCTGCCGCATACGCCACTGGACATTGCTCTGCCAACTCTTCGTCTTCCTGGTTCCGCATGATCGGGGTGCACTCGCTATCCGTCGGTCGGCACCGAATTCCTGCCCCGTCTTCACGAGTTCTTCGCTACTGCAGTAAGCAACCTGCTAGAGCTCAACGTCAACTCCTTCCACTTAGGCCTCGCCCTTACAACGCTGATACAAGATGACAAGATCAACACTCTGAAGGCGCTATCGGCTGCGCCTTGCGGACTTCTCCACACTCTAAGAAAAAAAAAAGCGTACACGTGACTCTTTTCGGAGAGTTCTGACTTGCCACGTGTACGACGCTCTTTAAAGAGTCACGGTGACTCTCTTGGTGGGTCAGTGTCGGCGCGCTCTAAGAGAGTTCCCTGACCCTCTAGGCAGAGTGGCAGGGCTCTTATCCGAAGGATCACGTTACCACTTATAGGGAGTCAGACTACTCTTGCCGGTAACACTTCTAAGGGTGTCAAGTGACCCACACCGAAGCATCAAGCGACTCCACAGCTATTTTAAGCTACTCATTTGACCCTTGCTCTACTTTTGCGCGACTCCTGTTGAAAGTAGTGGCATTCATTATAAGCAAGTCCAATAATACTTGCCGTTCTACCCAGCGACTGAAAAAAAAGAATAGTTCAATTTTAGCATTATTTTAATAAAACTCGTCAAAACAACACACCTCTCGCAGCAAAGTAATATAGAAAGCGCGAAAACATGGTCTGTGATTTCCAATTAAGAAGTTTAGGCATTCCTCATTTACATGCTTGTATCAATATAGCCAACTAAAATGTGTGACTGATGTGCAGAGTGTCATATGGTGCAAAATAAACTGCATAAATCAGTATCATGTTTCAATCTTCATTCCTTATGGTTAAAAATAAAACAAAAAGTTGTGACGGCTGGAGGCATCAGACTTGTGACTTGCTATGCTGTCGCTCCTGTTCAGCGTGAGCACCATAAAAACGGTACCTGAAAAGCAGAAGGTGATATTATGATGAGAAAATGACATTGCAGTAAAAGTCTGCAAAATCTACTCAATAAGTAGTGAACACGGACATACTGAAGGCTCATAGCAAAACAACCAATGCAAATAGGCATGGTAAGGAACCAAGTTTTTTTTTCGTTATCGTGTAAAACACAACACGCAAATAGTAGCTTTTGTAACACCTCACTTTGCGACAAACTTGCAGCACAAGATCATGTGAGTCTCTTTTAAACAACAAACGAAATTGGTTTAAACTCCTTTGCGTGGGTGCCACTCGCCTCTTTTCCTACGTCTTGTCCAACCAAAAGAAATGTACGACCGACTGCCTGGTTGACAGGGCGAACGCCGCTGTTGATTTTCCCATCACGAGCGGCCAGGCGCCAGACCAAGCGACACCTTCGTTTCCCCGAGTGTCTGTCAACTGGAGTGAAGAGGCGGGAGAAATGATCCGGGATTCTGGGAATAACCACAACGTACACACTGCTTATTAGTATTTAAAACCACCGTTTGTTGAACACACCGTTACTTCACACACATCTGACACGAGTGTTTCGTTCGAAATAATTTCCCAACCAAAACAAATTTTTACGTAAAAGGCAGCGGGAACATCGTTTCGCAATAGGCACTGGCTATGCACGAATGAAAGCACTTCTTTTCTGAGAAATCGCTTCAAAATTTGGTTTCAGAATAAGCACGGCTTTGCGCCAGCATATTCCGGCACCCAAGCACATCCTCCGGCAGTCAGGGGCACGCCGTGAGCGGTTACTGACCGCATGTTTTACAAACGTAACCCATCCTTAAATACTCAGCAAACACATTCGAGTACGAGCGCCCGAACGACACCCAGCGCGCGCGGACGCCGTCTACGTCGAGATCAGACATGTAATATGCTAGAATTAGCGCACATAACTCCCACAATCCCGTACACTGACTTGATTCTGTTATAGCGTCATCGCAGATGTGGGCAAACCACGAAAACAGCAAAGAGAAACGAAGGAAAATAGTGCACGGCGGCGGCCGCAACAACGCGCGCCGTCGAAACTCTCTAGCTTTTTCACCTTACCGGCGAGGCGTGTCCAACTTAAGTGACTAACGCGTACGTGCTGGAAACATCCTACAATATCTGCACTTGAAACTACCGTCTTTAAGCCAAGAAAAACAATAATATATAGTGCGTCTAAGCGTTCGGTAGACGGGCTTTTTTTTTTTTCACGTTCCCACGCGCAGAAGCACGCTGCACACTCAAGGTTGATGGAAATGTTACGAAGTAGACTAAAGCGCATCTCAAAACGACATCTACCACCTTAACCCATATATGCCCAAACTCAGAAAAATGGACAAAACATTTTTTTCACAAAAAGTGCACTTCTGCCCTCAAAAGAAAGCACAAGTTCTTTATTTACTGCTAGGTAAACGCAACACTGTTTTCCATGCCATCCTATACATAGAGGAAATGGCCATTAGGGGTGCTATGTGCGGGTGTGGTAAGCCTAGAAACATTTCACGTGCACACCGACATTGTACTTCTTCCTTTCCATGACGTCTTTCACACAAAGCACGCGTTTTCCCGGAGAAAGCGGTCGGCACGTGGCAACATGAAAAGCAAGCAATGTCTAGGCTTGCACACTTTGAGAACGAGGCATGCTTGATGTGCTGTAGGTGGCTCTAGTCATGAGCTAAAGAAATGGCGATGTTAGAGTGCATCAAAGAAGCGTCCTATATGTAGGACACTGGGCATATATGGGTTAAGCAGTGCAGAGACAATGTGCGATCAGCAAAAAATGGCCCTTGAAAATTGTTTGCATCGCTCATTTTATGGGAGCTTGTACAGCAACGCGCATAACGGTGTCAACGCGTTAACTGAGAGCTTTAGTTGGGCATCCGCAACCAGGGTGTCGGAAGGAAATGTTTTTCGTTTCGGTTTTAGTTTCGTTCCACCGCAAAAAGTTTCGTTCCGTTTCTGTTCCAGAACGAACAAAAATGTTCCGTAACGGTTCGTAACGGTTTTTTTTTTGTAAGCAAAAATTTGAAGTCAAGGATTAGTCACACACACACACGCACACACACACACACACACGCACACACACACACACACACACACACACACACACACACACACACACACACACACACACACACACACACACACACACACACACACAAAGACCATTGCACTTGTGATGTAGTTACTTGCCCCCCTCTTAAGAAAGTGGGACACGGGTTAAAACCCGTTCTTCCCACGTTCTTCAGAGGAGCGGAAGTAACTGTACCACGAATTCCTACCAACTAGCACAAACTAGTATACCCTTCAATGTCATAGAACTTATTTTCTCCAAAGTCAATTACGATTTTTTTTGGTGGGCTCAGTGCTTTGTGTCAAGGGAGTGAGCCCGATCTCAGAAGCAGCACGTCATTGAGCGTACTGACTGAAGTGCGAGACTGCTGTTCTCATAAAAAAGATCGCTAGGCTTGCCTGAAACACGCAGCACAGTCAAAGCGAAAGCTGGCAGAGCGGACATTGTAGAGTCCGTTGTAGAGCCTCTTGCGGGAAATAATACAAGTGCACATGCAAGGTACCTACTACGCCATAAATCAACATAATTGTTCTGAAGTTGCGAAGTTCCCACTATGCTATTTTTCGTCATTCTTCGGAGAATCGTGGTGCCCGCTACAGATCTGTAAGGCATTATGTGCACTTTGTGCTGTGGCTGATGATGATGAAGAATTATGGCTGAGCACTTTGCAGTGGGTGGGAAGCAGTGTTGCGGAATGGGCGCCATCATCCCATTCCAATTCCACTCCGGGGAGTTAGAACTTACCGCAATTCCATTGCTTTCAATTCTTCGGAATGAAAACACTTAGCCTATTCCCACTCCGGGAGTAAGGGCAGTTCCATTCCATTCCTGTAATTCCTCAATGTAGGAAAGGCATCTTATAGTTTTATCGAGTTACGAATGAACGCCTCATAAAGCTGACGTCATCAGATGCTTTAAGAACTGCAAAAGTATGCAAAACACGTTACCAAGGTCGAGGGATAGTAGCTTGGTGACATATCTCGTCCAGTACAACCACCCTACTAATTCCCATAGGGCCAGTTCTCCCGCTACATATAGTATTTGCCAGGTTAACATGTTTGAATGAATGGTGATGTTTAATATTCTTTAAGCTTTAATCTGTTAATGCTAAAATGACAACATAGCGTATTTTTAGGCTGACAAAAGTAGTATTCAAAAAGACTAACCAGTTTTGCCACGCGCCTGGAGCGGTCGTGAATATGGAGAAGACTAAGATTTGGTTAATGGAGAACAAAAGCCTCTAGATCTGCTGATATTATTTGGAACAGTGCACCGCTCGGGTACCTTGTGCCTTTGTATCGAATACGGAACACTGGGCCGCACTGCTCGTCAGCACTCACGCTTGTCAAGCGCGCCTCGCAAGCGTGGATGGGGTGAGGAAAACTTTCTGTGTTCGCCTGCGCGCAGGTATGCACTGTCTTCCTTTTCGCAAAGGGTATTTACGTGTGTTAGGTACTAAACTGCTCGTGAGATAAAGATCAGGCTGTGCACAGAGTATTCGCCAGTATCGTGGGGGGGGGGGGGGGGTATCAATGGCAACCAACGTGCAGGGGTAATTTGTTTCTCCCTTCAGTACCTGCGGGGATAATGCATTTGTTTGTACACTAACTTATGCCTCGGTTTGAAGTAGGCGCGTTGCTTATAAATGTACCGTGCTTGTAATCAGCCAAGTCATTTTAAAAATGGCGCTTTATTGTTAATTTCGAGGCTCTGAATTACTAATGTTTGAAGTTTGAAAAACAGCACGTAAACGAAAACGTGCTCTATTTCAGGAAAAAGGCGTAATTTCATTGCAGTGGGAAGGCACAGCGCAACTGACACAATGGACAAGAACACGCAACACACACGAGCGCTCCCAGTGCTTCCCATTGCATTGCAGTCCCATTGCAGTGCCTTCCCATTGATATGAACCAACTCGCCCAGGCCAAAGTCTTATACCCCTGTCACACGGCACATGTAATGTCATTCGCTGCGAATGACATTCAAAACGAATGTCATTGCGATCTTGCGTTCCGGGTCTACACGCCCATATGAAATGACATTCGCAATTGATGTCAATGTTTATTGGCAGGCGGCTGTGATAACAAAAAGTTACAAATTGTGCTTTTAATTTACATATTTTTTTCTTGCTTCCGGGGTTCGCATCCATGGCATGCAACTATCGCTACGGCTACCGCGGCGTCGCTTCACCAAAACAACAGTGGGCGTTTGTAAACATGACCACATGGCTGACAGGAGGTGGCGCTAGCGTCAAGTCAGAGTATGGGAAAGAGAGTATAGCTGCACAAATTGCTTACAACATCGCGTTGTACGTAAAAAAGTTACCGAAAAGTTAACAACAGCCTTTAACAAGAACGCTAACATCGTTTACATATTGCTTTAACATGCTTTAAGATATCGATGTCGCAATCTTTTGCCAAGCGCCTGTTGAGAGTACACATGTCGCGGCTGAATGAGTTCGGTGAACTCATTCAACGGGCGAATGCCATTATGTGTGAATGTCATTTGCTATGCCCGTGTAGCAGCAACAAAAATGGCATTAATGTCTAATGACATTCGCTGCGAATGACATTACATGTGCCGTGTGACAGGGGTATTACTCTAATTTCATTCCCATTTCATTCCACGCAAAAGGCGCTTATTTCCATTCCCATTCTTTTACTCCAAGCCTTGTCCCCATTCCATTCACATTCCATTTGAGGGTGGCGAAAATGTGGAATGATTCCGGAGTCATTCCACTTCTGGAGTGGCAACTCCGCAACACTGGTGGGAAGCATTAAACCACGCACTCTTTGCGCAATTAGCATTGTGTGATGACTGGTTGTTATTTTACTCTTCTGCCACGCTATATTACATATGTTAACATGATTCCTTGCCCGACATCACGCCTGTATAGAGTATGTTTGCGAAGGAGTTACAAGCACCGCCGTGGCACTGTCACGCAGAGGGCGCGGGTTAAAATCCCATCCGATCCTAGAAACATTTCTCTCATTTCATTTGTTCTTATTTCATGCGATAGCGGTCACGGACACCGGCGGCGGTGGACAACTATGGCGCAAAAATCAGCTGTTGTGATCTCATAACAGCTTTCGCTGTAACAAGCTTCAGCGCCGACAATGCCCTCTGCACTTTGGCCTACGTGACAGGTGCATGAAAGTCCACTTGCGCTAATATAAACATCCCTGTGGTCACTGTTTTCGTTTTCCGCACAATTTCAACATATCTTGCTTTGGAATTCCTGCCTGATGTACGCGCTAATACTGTACCCTGAGATATGCCCACATTGTATGAGCTCAATTGTTCCGGATTGCGAATTTTTCTCGTGAACCAAAGAACGATTGAAAAAATTTCGGTTTCACTCCGGAACGAAATAATAGATAAAGTGTCGGTTACGTTTTCGTTCCGGTCAAAAATATCGTTTTTTTTTCGTTTTTCGTTTTCGGTTTTCGTTCCGTTCCGACACACTGTCCGCAACAGCCCCGCGGACGTAGGCTGTTGTTGGAAATGGCTGGCAGATAACTTCCGCAGAGCTGCTGCAGACGGCCAGCTAAAGCTGTAAGATTACTACCTACGAAAGCAGTACACTCACCGTAACTGGTGCCCGATGTCCGTATCCGCAGCTCCATGAATATTCCGCCCTCCAGCGTGACATCGAGCACGGAGCATGGCGTCAACGCCACCGAAGATGCGCATTTGCGTTCGAACATAATATTGCACGACAGGCAACTGACCCAACCCGCGCAACCAACGCGACGCATTCCAAAAGACCGAGCACTGCGAGAGAAGGCCGACGCGCGGCGCCAGCCCGGCTGGCTCCGTCGGCGAGCGAGGCGATACGCGACAGAACGGCGCCGAATGGCAAATGCGCGATATGTATGGGTATACGACGTCGCCTTCATCACGGAAGACAACCGAAACGCGCTTCAGGAGAGTCCCGTGACTCAAGCTCGAAATGCTAACTCTCTTTCTCTTCATCTACTTCCCGAAAGAGGTCAAAAGAACACCCGAAGAGAGTCACGCGACCGTGACCCTCTTTTGACTCTTTTTTTTTTAGAGTGCACCCGTCCGCGATTCAGCGTCTTGTCAACAGCTGCCCGGCTCTCGAGGATCTGGACATGCGCGTGTATCACCGAGGCTGCTTAGTCCATTGCGCCGCTTGCGAAATCCCGTTTGTCCTGCACGCAGACGACGTGGCACTGCTCAACGGCAACGCTGGTCATACGCGTTGTCAGCTCACCCTGAGTGACTTGCCAAATCTGGAGTCCTTGAAGTTTCTTCTGCGCTGCAACGTCACAGATTTGCGGCTCTTCAACTACCCCGAGGCGGTGCGTGAAGAGTACACGCGGCTGGGAACGCTGCATTCTCGCAACGACAAACTCTGCTACCTACTGCTTCAGCAGGACTGGCTGGTTTTCTGCGATAAGTCATTCATAGTACGTTGTCATTTCAGCGGATTTCATTGTAGTATATGTTGTTGTAGCTCACTATGGAAGCGCTCGTAATGTTAAAGGCCTATTGTGTGAATGCACCACTGCTGTACTATACAAGAGCTTGTTGGCTAGGATGAATGGATCATAGATCGATGGATGGACGGGGCTATAACCTTTTGATCGGTCCGGGGATATCGTCACCTTGCCGTTACTCATATATATGAGGTACTAACTCCGTGTAGTGAAAGGCTAAATTTCCATCGTGCCTTGATTCTAGCCATCAATCAGGTAGCTTCCTCTCGGCACCTCCTCTTTATTTGTACCTGCTTAAAGCCTATTTTCCCTTGACTGTCCGCAAACACCAACCCTTTGAAGTTCAGCCCCATTGCCTTGAAATGAAGGTTGAAGCCTTTTACAGCAAAGTATCAGATGTTCCGTCGTTTCCTCCTCCTGGCCACACGCACCGCATAGTGTGTCTATCCTTTCGTACTTCGCTCGTCTGTCATACTCCCGTACTGGCTTGAAACAGAGAGCTACCCCGAGGGCTATCGTATATTCGTATTGGTCGTATGACCAAAATGAAGCAAGATAGAGATGATGGTTATTATAAAGAATTATACAGAAACACGCGCAATCTGTCGTTGTCGATGACAAGAAAACGAAAAAAGGAATATTACAGTAACCTTATCACGAAATCTAACGGTAACGCCAAGGAAATATGTTGTATAATAATGGCAGTTGTAAATCCAGAGCCCCAACAACCTGCTTTACCAAACTTAAATATGGTAGGTTGCAATGGAATGGAACTAGCAGAACTATTTAATGATTACTTCGTAACCATAGGAAAGCAGTCGGCAACCTGTAAAAACGCAAGATATAACTCACCATTCCCTAGTGTTCACAAGAATACTTTCTTTTTTCCGAGAAATTACTGAAGCTGAAATTATTGCAGTTGTACTGTCGGCCGCAAAAGTTTGCGGGATCTGCAGCGCGTGGTGGAGTGACGGAAAACTTCATTTCTGCGTCACCTACCGTGACGCGGGGGGTGTTGAGGCTATCGGACGCGGCCTCCGCGATTAGATACGGCAACGGCACGTTGTCTAAACTCGCCGTTGCTAATCGCCGAGGCCGACAGCCTCAACACCGGCCGCGTCACGGTAGGTGACGCATACGTCAGATGTCATCAGACAAAGCCAAGGGACATGATGAAATACCAGTTAAAATATCGAAGGACAACATTGAAACCTTATCCGTACCTCTGGCTGTTATTTCCAACCAGTCCTTCACGACAGGCGCATACCCTGGGCAGCGTAAGATAGGGAGGGTGACACCAATCCACAAAGGCGAATGCCCTGACGACATAGCAAATTACCGCTCCATAACAATTCTTTCCAGCGTGAACACTCTTTTTGAGAAGCTTGTTGCCAAAAGAATGATGGACTTTATTACAAAATACGGTATCCTAACTCCGAATCAACATGGCTTTAGAAAAGAACACAGTACGGCTATTGCGATAAGCTTTGTGGCAGAAACAGTAAACTGAGCATTAAACGATAACCAGTTCGTCATAGGTGTCTTCCTAGATATATAAAAAAAGCTTTTGATTCAGTGGACCACAGTATATTGCTAAACAAACTCGAATGCTATGGATTTAGAGGAACATCTTCAAAGTTCTTTCGCAGTTATTTGTCGCAACGGACTGAGTATGTACAAATATTCGGTAACAAGTCAAGCAGGAAACTCGTTGAAACAGGTGTGCCGCAAGGTTCAGTATTTGGACCGACTTTGTTCTCCCTCTTCATTAATTATTACCCTCTATCCTTAACCCATAGGCAAGCAGCTCTATATGCAGATGATACCGCCTTACTTATAGCACGTCACTCCCTTCAGGAAGCCGAATCACTCGCCAATAAACACCTGCAAGCAACTTCTTAGTGGTTTAAACGAAACAATTTATTATTAAATACAAAAAAGAAACAAGTAAGTTGTTTTCGCCTGTAACCGAAAAGTGATACCTGAAACATTTGGTCTGTACATTGGGGAAACTCGCATTGACAAGGTAACCGCATGTACTTACCTTGGCCTGACTCTAGACCCTTCATTCCACCGGACATCACATATAGACAATTTGTGTACAAAACTAAGCTTTGGATGCTTTACATTGTTTAAAGCTAGGAACTGCTTTCATACACACACACTCCGTGTATTATACTTTAACGTTTTTCACTCTCACCTAACCTATTGCATCGATTCATGGAGCTACACAAATGCTTCATATTGCACCGTCGTTAACATTTTGCAAAAGAGAGCCGTACGAACCATTGCATCAGCACCCAAGAATGCACCATCGACTGAAAGTTTCAGAAATCTCAACATAATGCCTTTTAATATGGCTAGGCAATACAAAAGCGCTACATTAGTACACGAAATAATGAATAAAAACGTGCCCCTTCACTCACCAGTCTTAATAAAACCTAGAGGTCACACTCGACAGGCGGAACAACTAAATCTTAACCTGCCGATAGTCCACAATGTTTATGGCCGTCTAACAGTGCCCTTTGTTGGTGCAAAAGTCTGGAACAGTATCCCTACCCTAATTAAATGCCTGCCAAATATGACGCAAGCGCTCAGGAAACTCGTCCTATCGGGGAGTTACCAGTCAACATATTGATATCGAACTAATAACTATATGTACATGCAGATTGATTCTGTTCATTTTATTTTTTTTTTGCACGATCGTATTTTAAAATGTGATTTCTGATTGAATCTTATATATCAACATTGTACTCGCTAAATAAACCACAATATGCAATGTCTGTAACGGATCCTTAACTAGCCATATCGGCTACGGATCCGGATGTTCTCGCAGCAATTTTTGTAAATCATTTCAATGAAAATAAAAACATTATTCAATCTTCTTCGTATATATTTTCTTTGAAAATTTCCTGCTAGAAAGTTTTGCACGCTTTCAGTGCGGAATTCGTAAGCATCCCTATTTTACACAGGGCCCTCTTTGTTCTTTTAACCCTTTTTTTTTACCAATGATTCTTCTTTCACTTGGTCTCCTCTTATTGGTCATGTATTTATTTACACATACTAGTATATACGACTTCTTTCACGTTGCTTTTGTACGTACAGGCTTAAGGTCGGAGATAAGGAAGTTCACGTTGATGGGTTCAGTATATGGCACCGGCTCTTCATTTGGAATAGTGAGCCTGGACATCGTCTTATGTGACCTGTACCCGTCGTGGTAACTAAACACACAGTGTCGCGCTGCTGAGCTTGTGGTCATGGGTTGGATACCGGCCGCGACGGCTACGTTTCAATGGGGGCGAAGTGCAAGGAACACCCGTGTGCTTAAATTCGGGTGCACGTGAATTAACCCCAGGTTGTTGAGAATAATTCAGCCTCCCACTGTGGCATCTCTCATAATAATATCTTGGCTTCGGTATGTATATCCCCATCAGTTATTACTATTACTTACTGAAAATCAGTTCTGTTGAATCCCGCAAGGTGGCGGAGGGGTTAAGAAAGAAAGATTGACAACCGCCCGCTTGTAGCGCGAAGCCACAAGGAAATCTATACGGATTTGTCAGAAAGAAAGCTTCTTAGTCGCCGAAAAATTCATCCTGGACTTATGTGAACTAGTATTCATTTAGTATTACTAGTATTCATTTAGAACTAGTATTCATTTAGTATTACAAAACGTGTTTATCCAAATATTTCAAGATAGTCCTTGTTGTATACATTTTAGACTGTTGCACTAACTCCCCCCCCCCCCCCTAAACTGGGCAGCTTTATAAGATGACGTCGCGCTACGCGCGCAAAATCGACCTCAGGAATATGGCTTCAGTGCTGACAAACTTTTCGTGCAGGTTACTGTTGCAAAAACAAATGGCCGAAGAACTCTATCGCGAAAACGCCCGCTGTGATGTTGATAGTGATAGTGATAATATTAGCGAGCTTAAGCGTACTGAGTGTCTGTGACCCAACTACAAAGCATCTCGGCAAGCTTCTTTGTGTGTGTGTGTGTGTGTGTGTGTGTGTGTGTGTGTGTGTGTGTGTGTGTGTGTGTGTGTGTGTGTGTGTGTGTGTGTGTGTGTGTGTGTGTGTGTGTGTGTGTGTGTGTGTGTGTGTGTGTGTGTGTGTGTGTGTGTGTGTGTGTGTGTGTGTGTGTGTGTGTGTGTGTGTGTGTGCGTGCGTGCGTGCGTGCGTGCGTGCGTGCGTGCGTGCGTGCGTGCGTGCGTGCGTGCGTGCGCCTGTAACACTGTCACAACGTGACAAATCGCACGCATGTACACATCAAATAATTGTCTAGGACTACGTAATTGTAATATCTAGCATAAGCGCTGCGCGTTTGCTTTATGTTGTGAAGGTATCACTTTAAAAGTTCAGCCACTGGCAAGTGCTTTTGTGACTAACTACGACAGACGATTTCAGAATTAGGACGTCACCGAAAAAATGGGCTGGCCTGTGCAAGAAGGCATGTGAATCAAGCTGAAGTAAGGCCCGATGAATACATGCTTTATGTTAAGGGTATATCAATCTTCTTGAACATAACAACGTTGCGGTTTCAATGCTACTCTTTCAATTGATTCATTCCGGTGTTGTAAGCCATGACGCTCTACAGTGAAATTTTTGCTGAAATACCTCGAAGTATGAGAAACATGCCTAATATTTTCTCAGCAACAAAAGTTATGCCGTTACATTTCTATACGCACCCACATTCACCCTATTGCTCTATCCTAAAAGTGAACATTTAACAGACTGCCTCCTAAACTTATCAAAGAAGCCTTATCACGAAATTTGAGTCTTCATTCTCCCTATTCCCATTAACATCCAGCTGACGTTTTCGTTGATTTCAGGTATTTTTCGCACAAGTCCACAAGTTTACAATAGTGACGACGGCATGTATTTATTTCTCGACCACGCCTGACAAATTATGATATTTTATCCCAAAGATACAGTAGCCACATAAAACAACAGCGCCACGCCATAAAAGAACTGTTTTGCATGCAATGTTGTGCCATGAACAATGATGTTCTACCGAATAAAGACAATGAATCAAGTTTTGAATCAGCCGTCTTCTTTACTCTTGGTGAGCCGACACCACACGAATATCAATGATGGCTCATACATCTACAACGTATCATGCACGAACAGCGATTCCGATTCCATGCATTTGATTCCATGCATCTACAACGTACGCGTATTACCGCCACTGCGGAGCTCCTTCGTGATGATCTTGCGTTTGCTCGCAAATCAGGCAGTGGAGGGTTCGGTGCAGTACCTGGAAGACGATGGCGTGCAAGTAATGGACATGAGAAACTGCATCCTACCAATCCTGAACAATAGCTTCATTGCAGATGACGGTGCGCCCAATTGCCTTCATTCATACAACCGAAACCTTCACATCGCATGCACCATGTTTGTACGAGGCGCCATGCAATCAGCACAACCCACACTGATTCATACATCCGCTTCGGGGTTTCGTTGGTATGGCGTCATCTTACAACGCGCTGCCAAGTTTTCCTCCTTCCGTCTTTTTGACATTGTATATAAGCCTTTCCAGGCTCGAAAATGAAATCGCTTGTTCCTTCAAGGCTCATTTTGTGGTTCCATCACGCTGTACTACACAGGAACTTGTTAAGTGCATACCCCTTAGGGCGTGTTTTCGCAAGTTGATGCGTTACACCAGAAAAGGAGGTAAGGATGCTCATGCTTTTAGTATATGGGGCAAACTCTTGATTTAGAAGTGCAGCCTAGTCGTCTGTTGGTGTGAATTGTAATCCGTATTAATCTAGTATGGCCAGGGACTAATGTTTTGCCGTGAAGTCGGTGGATTAGAGCCCACGAAATGCGGGGGCTACCGTAACCGCGGCCGCAGCAAACAGTTGGGTGTGTAGGCGAAATATAAAAACTATAAAATTCAGGAGGTGTACAGCCGCGGCTTCGTCTGTGTAGAGCGCGCGAGCAGTCGGTTTTTGTTAGGTTTTTGCTCTGCGGGGCGACACCTTGAGATAGTTTCGGACTCTGACATGGTGCGTCAGGAGCATGCGCGGCCTAGTAGTCAGGCTGACCACGTCAGAGCCCGACACTGCCTTAAGATGTCGCCCCATCAAAGCAAAAACTAAAGTCACTGGAAAATTTCAGAGTACCGCAAAGGTAGGCTGCACGCGGGCAACATTGGGCGGCGGCCGGCCGTTTCCCTTCCGGACCGTCCGGCGCGTTGGTAGCGTGTGTTGAGATGTGACCGATCTTTTCGCCTGGATGCCGTGTTATGCTCGGCGTAACCGCAATATGTGTGTGTGTGTTTTTTCAAAAGGATATCAGAAGTGATTTCGAGTCATCGACAGTCATGAATCGACTGCGCGGTAAGCGGTGTAGCTAATGAAACGTGCGGAGAATGTTGTCATGTGCTCGCGAACTCTCTTCGTGGCTTCATCGGTCTCTTTTCGTTTCACGGCCGGATGTGTTTGCAAGGTCCGGAGCTGTATAGTTGCATTAGCGTAATCACCATACGAGATGCCCTGTACTTCGACACTTGGTGGATGTTGACTGTTTGCGCTAGCTTTGCAGTCGGTGTTCAGGTTCACCATATAGCGCATTCGAGAACATTATCGAACATCGACAACATTCAGCATTGCTTCCTTCGACTGATAGCTGACTCATACCTTACTTGCGCACCATGCTTGCTGTTCAGCTGGGTGTTATCTGTAATAGAAGTGGTGTGTGCACAGTAAGTGGAAGTTGTGCGTGAAGTATTTGTCTCGGTTCGGAACGCCAGCAGCCGAACGCACGGGCGAATCGGCGTGCGGTAGGTAAGGTGCATCTTATTTTGCGAATACGTTGTCAATTCCTAACAGATACGTAGAAAATAGGCCATCAAAAATCATTGACGTCACTACTCAGTTGTTTCATTTACTATTATTTGTCTCCTTAATATTATCAACGTTGCAGTGCATTTGCAAATATTAACGCGATAGCGTTAAAGAGCTCGAATCGCAGAAATTCCACCGTCGGCGTCGGTGTCGGCGCCGTTGGTTGTGAGCGAAAAATTGTCATCTTGTCCGTGACCGAAAACTCGAAAAGCTGCAAACAAAATAAATAATAAAAATGTTGGGTCCGAGCGAGAATCGAACCCAGGCCGCCTGCGTGGCAAGCAGGTGTTCTACCACACAGCCACGCCTGTGCTTGGAGCTGCACTGAAAGTAACTTTCATGCTTCCCAAAAATACGCGTCCTCTATACAGGTGTCACAGTACGAGATGTAATATTGCAGTAATATTACGTGGTTCAAGCGTACATTGCCATCGGGCCTCACACCATGTCAATATCATAACGACTTGGTGGTTTATAGACAGCCACCCATTACAAAAGGCACACACATTACTGGGCGTATTCCCTTAAGACCACGTAGTGGGTGCATTGCAACTTCGAAAAAGTTTCTCGCGCATAATTGCTCCTAGTTTAAAGCATGCTACCCATTACATAAGGCACACACCTTAGTGCGCGCATTCTGTTAAACACTCGTAGTGGTCGAAGTACGCACTAGGGGCAGGATATCGCTATCGCGTTCAACTCTTAAAGGCAAAGCTTAAGCGTCTCCCAGTTTTTTCTTTGTTTTTTTTCCTTTGACCATTTCTCACTCACTAAACAGAATTGTAAGGGTACGCTCGGCGCAATGCAGCATTAGCAACATTTCTTTTTTTGAAAAAAAAATTAAATACGCTTAACAACATTGCCCTATACCAAGTTTATCAACAGAGTTCCACGCTTCAGCTTTGCGCACTGGCAAATGATCATGCGACAATTGCCTTCAAGGTATACAGTAAACAGTTAATATTTTATTAAGTATTCGATTTCGCTCTCGTGCGTGACACGCTTATAACTCGAAATGCATGCGCAATCTCTTCAGCAGATCGAGATATGAACAGCCGAGCAAATAGAAAGGTACGTAGTATGTAGTTTTCAATATTGCTGAACATAACGAACCGAAAAGGTGAAGTTCCTGTTGCATGAGAGCTTTTCCAGCAAAGTTTTCTGTAGTTCACTCCAGAAAGGAGTGTTCTTCGAGCGGGGCGAACTCATTCCGCGGCCAACTATGCAGCCACGTACAACGACGCTCTTGACGTTATTGTTTCCCACACGGAATGCAAAGAATATACGAAATTCCCGGAGTAGCTCACCAGCAACGTTCGGTTACTGGTGAGCTACTCTCTGGCATCTGCATGACGCGTTTTAAAAAGCGACGAAGTACTTCTAGGGACCGTGGTACTGCTAAATGTCCGCCCGCGCTGTGCTTTCAACGCGCCTGCACCCAAAGCGCTTGGAAGGGATATGGCGGCGAGAGGTCACGTGATAGAAGTAAGCCAATCGCGTCGGCGGCAGCGCGCGGAAAACAGATGCGACACTCTGAAATTGTTTTAATGACTTTAGCAAAAACCGGCTGCTCGTGCTCTCTACACAGACGTGGCCGCGGCTGTACATGCAATAGGTCATCCGCCACATCAGGTCGTATGCCCCTGGTGCTATACATTTGCGTCGAGAACTAAGGCTTTCAGAGTGTTTGAAGTTGCCAGGCTGTCGATGTCTTCGTGACGATTGCAAAACAGGTATCGAAACTGGTGTTGCCAGGCTATACAGTTTTTACCGGCATCCTTCAATCACTTTCTTCGGAGCGCACGTCGGTTTTGTTTATCTGCTTCTTTTGTAGTCTTGATCCACTCATCGAACAAAGTCCAGTATTGTGAATCGTGGAAATCTTGAATTCACCCTGAAGAAGTGACATGCGGTGAATGGTGTAGCCTGAGTAGTTTTTCCTGATGTTTTGTCGTCTTCGTTCTGTTGTCGTTCGTGATGCGTCCAACGTTATTTGTGCGTTACCGTTCATGCCTGCAATTTTGTGACACCCAGCAAAAGAACAGAAAGAGACATTTTAAAGCGAATATCATGTGACAATGTAAAACACTCGCAATAAATTAGGTCGGTTTATTCGAAGTGCTGATCTGAACTACCATAAAAAGGCTTATTATATGAACGTCTGCGTGAAGTCGTAAACTCGGCCAGGTCAATGACGTATGCTTGTCCACGTGGTCTGGCCAACGCAGTGGCCGGTATGCTGAATTAGCTGATTGATTGAAAATGACTTTCTGCTACTGTGTAATGTGGTCTTTCAGGGTGAAATGACTTCTTTAAACAATGAACTTGGATAACGCAGTGTGACGCGCGCATGTCTTACATTTCGATTCTTCAAAATGTCGCTTCATTTCACGTGTGCGCTGATAGAGTTGGCTAGCAAGAAATGGCTCCGTAAACTGAAATGCATTTCTTGGCCAACCTTCAATATATTTAAATAAGTACGTGTATTTTATCACTAAAAATTTGTCATTTCTAGATCCTAGTCGATATCTTGATGTCAACTTTGTGTTATGCATCTTATTGCTTATTTCTATAAAAATGCAACAAATCGTACTGAAACTGTCTCCTCTGCGATAATGCCTTCGGGGCAACGCATGTGCGCAATAAAAAAATAAATAAATAAATAGTTGATCTGTCTGACAAATACGTAACATCATCTGGCTTTTATTTTTTTTCGCATAGTTGTTCCTTGTCCACTTTATGTCCTCCTGGAAGTTTTCTGAGGAAGGACTACATTTTTTCTACTGAGTGAGGACTACAGGTTTTCCCGCTCACTTTAATCCGAGCGCCAGCTAAAATAATCCGCACGCCACAGAAATATTCTGAGTGCCACACCATTTAATCCATGTGCCAAACATTTAATCCCAGCGCCAACATATTTAATCCAAGCGCCACCACAAATAGGCCGCGTGCCAGTGAGTTTAATCCAAGTGCCGCCATGTTTAATCCAATCGCCAGCAACTTTAATTCAAGTGCCAGTCAGTTTAATCCATACACAAGAAACAGACGGTTTGCCACTTTATATAGTCTAAATGTCGGAACAAGGTAAACATGAAGCGAGAGGAATATTTATTTTTTGCCAATGCGTGGTCGCGCTTAGGAAGTAAGGTACTACGGTATTTTGCCCGAACGTTTTGGTGTCATTTATCTTAGAATTCAAAAAGCAGTGCGGTTTAAATATGTTCGGATACTAAATGTATACGCCCATTATAAGCACGTGGTAAAAGTTTAAGCATCGAGACAGTTTATGCTTCACTGCTACTGCAGAATTTTGGGTAATCACGTACTCCGTTGATCGCATCTGAGAGAGATTCACGTTGCTAGCAGACGGCACTAAGGCTACGTTTCCGCAAAAGCGTTCGCAGTCGTCTGCTCGGCTCAATGAGAGCGATGACTTACAGACGATATTCACCCATTCCTGAAATCAAAGAATAACCATTTAAAACAAGTAACCGTGCATTTATTTGGGTTTATATGCAATTAAGTTTTATGTAAAAGCGTCAAAGGAGATGGCCATGTTCATGTAACAGACGACGATGTGTTCCTGAAGCGTTGCCGCCTGTAACACACGTGTTTTCGGAGGAAAATATTTCCAGACGAGAAGCAAGCTTTGCTTGAAGTCATGGCTGGACGCAAGCGAGGGCCACGTTTCAATGATCCAGATGAACCTCGTCGAAAAAACAGCAGGGTGTCGGTGCTCGACACAGCGAGGATTGTGGACGCCTACAGGCATGGTGGCGACCTAAAGGAACTGGCGGAGGCCCTGGGTATCAACATAAAAACAGCAAGATCGATTGCAGCTACCGACAGACAAACATCATTGCGGGGTGGCGGTTCTAAAAAAAAGTTTGGAGACGACGTCGTCAGTACTTTGAGGCGAATTGTCGACGAAAACTGTACATTTACTCTAAGACAGATAAAGGCGGCCCTGGAGGAAGAAATGCCTGGAGTGACGATCAGCACAAGCACAGTTGATCGCTTACTGGACGCCCACAGCTACTCGGTGAAGCTGGTGACGCAGAAGCCCGCAGACCACAACCGTGACGACGTCAAGCACAGCCGTAAGCTGTACGCCCAGTGGCTGCAGTCCGATGGACCACGTCTGTGCCGGTTCTACTTGGACGTGACAAACTACAATATCTGGTGTTCCAGGAATTTTGGCAGGGCAGCTAAAGGGCAACCAGCTGTTCGCACGACCACGACGACAAAAGGAGCCAATTTGAACATCATGGCATGTATGTCAGCAAATGGCGTTATTCACTGGACTGCAGTGGACAGAGTTCATTGGGCTGTTTTCAACGATTTCCACAGCGATGTTTCGGCCCGTGTGGAAAGCGAGGAGCCAAACACAGAAGCTGTGTTCATTTTTGATGGCGCACCTGCTCATGCTCGGGCAGAACAGGCAGCTTTGGCTAACTTAATGCATTCTATCAAGCGCCTGCCAGCGTACAGTCCCTTATTCAACCCAATAGAAGAAGTGTCCTCGAAATTCAAGTCGCACGTGAAGGCCTACCTAAGCGAACGCCCTGATTTAGTGATGGCGACACCGCAAGGTATGACGAAGAAGGAGCACAGGCGTTCTTTGCTGCTGGACGCAGCTCGGCACTCCATGCAGCAGATACAGCGCGCGGACTGCGCGGCCTTTGACCGGCACAATTTTTTTTTTGCGCCTGCAGCATTGCATGAAGATGATTTGTGAACGTCCGTTTCCAAGCCCTAGGAGACAGCGCTACACTAATAAATACTTATTATAACCTATGCTTATGTTGCATTTCTCGAGTGATCTGGAGTGTGCAAAAATATTTTCTTTCGTTTTACCTATAATCCCATTTTGCCCCCTCTCATTGACTAAATTATATATACATATATATGTTTGTGTGTGTACACGTTAGATATAGAAAATTGATCCAACAAATTTATCATTTCGTTGACATCCGTAAGATTCAAATGCCCGGTGAGATGCATAATGCAGCGCGGAAAAACGAGTATAAAGTAAAGAGAAGGACCAAGGACCACCGCTCGTGCTTGTGCCTTATGTTTTCTCGCAATGCGTTAAATATGTCACCGTGCGAACTAGGCCAACAGTTAATACTGTTCAAATCACCGGACACATTTTGTTTTAAGACAAAGATAAAAACCACCATGAATATAACATATAACATCCGTTTTCCACATATCGTAATCAGCAGTCTATGTTTTAGTACACTGCAGAACGAAAAGTTCTTCGAATTACCTCCAATTCGCCCTGCCCTGCGCGAGCCTGATAATTTCTTAATTCCGTACTCCATTTGACCCATTTCCGCCCTCGCCTAGGTATTCCACATCTTGGTAGCCATTGCGTCACTTTGAGCGTAGATTGTTTTTCCTTCGCAATACGCGACCTGTCCTGTAGCTGCTGCTCTTTTGTGTGCCAAAACCAAAATCAAATTATGAGCTCTAGTGAGTAAAACTTAATTTTGCTGAACTACAAAATATTCGTTAACATGTTTGTAATGAGCGGCACGCAGATGCCTTTCTTTCGTTCCCGTTAATATGATCGCACCCGTGCCAAACATTGCCCCACAAACTGATGTATAAGCCCTCCAAACACAGCTCAAGCAAACTATGGCAGTTTTTTCTTCCTGTGAATAATAGCACCGAATGCAAATATTAGTGCAGTCTTCTGCTTTCCGGCTATCGTATTTCATATTGTAGCAACTGTATTTCAACTGCACTGCCGTTTCCATGGCCCGTATTACTGTTCATTGTGTATAGATTAAAGTGACTGGCACTTGAATTAAAGTTGTTGGCGCTTGGATTAAACATGGTGGCACTTGGATTAAACTCACTGGCACGCGGCGTAATCGTGCTGGCGCTTGGATTAAATATGTTGGCGCTAGGATTAAATGTTTGGCACATGGATTAAATAGTATGGTGCTCAGATTATTTCAGTGGCGTGCGGATTGTTTTAGCTGGCACTTGGATTAAAGTGAGTGGGAAAACCTAGTCTTTTTGCTGGGATTTTCTCCTGCAGGTTACTGCACTAGATATGTTAAAAGTGGCGCAGTTGATGACCTTTCTTGAACATGTCTTCAGGGTAGTAACAATCCGCAATTAACTTCAGGTGGAAATAATATAGTGTTTTATGTGCCGAAATAACTGAGTTAATACTGCACACGCCATTGCGGTGGACTCCTGGTTAATTCTGCCCATTTGCAGTCTTTTTAATGCGGTGGACTCCGATTGCGGTCTACTACGGAATAATTCTACCCATTTGCAGCACGGCGCAGCCCTCCCCTTCCTAGCGAACCTGACTCTCGCCACATTGAAAGGCCACGTGATCAGTTCTACGCCGACCCCGGACATGAAAACATCGACTAAGAACAGTTTCGCTGTTAAAATACCCACGATCGATTGGGATTTGAACCCGGGAACACTGCGTGCCAGTCGGGTATTCTACCACAGAGCCACGCTGGTTCTTGAAACTCATTTGCAAAAAGACCCTATACAGATGTCATGTCGGGCAAGGAATCGCGTTAACCTATGCAATAGAGCTTCGCAGAAGAGTAAACCAACAACCAGTCATCACACAATGCTAACTGCGCAACGAGTGTGTGGTTTAATGCTTCCCACCTACTGCAGAGTGCTAAGCCATAATTCTTCATCGATATCAGCCACATGCAGCATCTACAAAATGCACATAATAGAGAGTTTGAGAATTGGGGCCCCGTGGAGCTTGGGGAACCAAGAAGCTTGCGAGCCGCAGGGCGCATGCGCAGAACCTAAGTCACTCTTGGGCTCTTGCGCTCGCGTTGACCCAAGACGCAAGAATCAAAAGCTAGCGTGGGTCGCCAAGGCGTCTTGGGTCGACAGCGAGACGACGCATACGTAGCGCGGGCCACGGCCAATTCCCCAGAGTGGGTGTGAGCCATTCATAAAGGAAACCATCATCATCGTCACGATGCAGTATGGCCCGCATCTCGAATGATTTTAATTTGTCCACATGTGGCGTGGTGTTACGTGGGAGCAGCCCGCAACGTGCTAGGGCGCGTTCCGAGGGACCGAAATAAAGTTTATTCATCCATCCGCCCATCCACATGTGGCGCCCATGGCGTTGCACCCAACGCAGCTTGTGTTTGACCCAATTCTCAAACTCTGCTGATCCTCCGAACGCAAGAGCAGTTTACCCAACACAGATTAGTGAGCCAGTGTCTTGCATCCCCAATTCTCAAAATCTCTAATACCTTACAATATTAATGGGAACTAACAGACAATAACGCTAAGGAAAGTGTAGGGGGTGTTATTTGTGGTATTTAGAATATAAATGTGAAGAAAGTAAAGTGAACGAAAAGATAACTTGCCGCCGGCAGGGACCGAACCTGCGACCTTCGAATAACGCGTCCGATGCTCTACCACTGAGCTACGGCGGCGGTCATCCTCCGTCCACTTTTTGGGGTGTATATATGTGATTTTAACATAGGAGTGTTAGTCAGCGCCAATCGCAGTCATGGCGGCGAGTGTGGAACACTCTTTTTTCTTCCTGTAGGTGCCACGTAGAACGTGATCTTTTTGCGAGCTGGAAGCTGACCAATAATCCCTCGCATACTACCTCGAGGCATCAAGTCTGCCAGAACGAGACCCTTGCCATGAATGAAGGAAAGGAGATGACTCTTAAGGGCTCGTTTTTCTTTGTTAGACACAGTATTAATGGGAACTAACAGACAATAACCTTATGGCAACTAACAGACAATAACCAAAAAGATCACGTGCTACGTGACGATTACAGGCAGAAAAAAGTGTTCCACATTCGCCGCCATGGCTGCGATTGGCGCTGACGAACACTCCTAGGTGTAAATCACATATATATACCCCATAAAGTGGACGGGAGGATGACCGCCGCCGTAGCTCAGTGGTAGAGCATCGGACGCGTTATTCGAAGGTCACAGGTTCGGTCCCTGCCGGCGGCAAGTTATGTTTTCGTCCACTTTACTTTCTTCCCATTTATATTCTAAATACCACAGATAACACCCCCTATACTTTCCTTGGCGTTATTGTCTGTTAGTTTCCTTTAATATTGTGTCTAACAAAGAAAAACGAGCCCTTATTAGTCATCTCCTTTCCTTCACTAATACCTTACAGTTGTGGAGCAGGTACCTCACTTAACCGTAGAAAGACGAATAATGGCGTAGTGGGTGCTGTCCTACTTCATAGAAATTATTACTTATGGCGCAGTGGATACCTTGCATGTGTACTTGTATTAGTTGCCCCATGAGTGTTTAGAACGGCTTCTAGGAAGGCTGCTCTTGCAGCTTTCGTTGGGACTGTCCTGCGCGGTCCGCGCATGCCTGGCGCTTTAAAGCGCAGCTCTTAGGCGCCCGTTCCTGCGTCGAGCAGCGTCGCCGTAGGCGTCGGCGTAACCGATAGAGCAAACGAGGACGAAAGAGAGAGAACGCGTAGCACTCGAGCGCTGGAAGTTTCTGTGGCAATATGTAAAAATTGTTACACGGCTACGACTGCGGAAAGCCAAAGCTTCAAACACAGTTGCCATTGCCCCAACACGAAGCTGCGCTCGGAATTCGCATTAGGTAGTATCGTAATCATCGGTGAAATTTTATAACGTTTTTACCTTCACAGCATGGCTGCGTTCATCGATAATCGAAGCATGGCGAGCAAATGAGAAGGCGATGCGAGCGGGGCCTCATATCGCGTTGCCATCTTGAAGGCTAAGCTTACTTACCCCTAATCGTTCCCACCGAGTGGCCAAATTACTTTTATCTGTAACTATGATTCAGCGAAATACCTATTGAAGCTTGTTTCAAGGGCATTAATGCTGAGTGAGCAGAGAGGCTTGTGAATAAGACAATAGCAGATTGTATTCATATATAATTTACGCAAATCTGGACAAGCTTCGCAAGTGATTGACCGGCATGCGTATACAGGTAGCGCTTGAAATAGATTTATTAAGTATTGACTTGCGCTCGGGTTGCGCGACATATTGCAATGCATTACCTTCATTCTTGACTAAACTGTCTTAGCTTCAACGGTACAGCGCACGATTACGATACACTGAAGGATGACGAGGTCGTATACACGTGACAAAAACATTCTGAGCTGTGAGAGGCTTCGGTGCCTACTGATTAAATGTGCAATGAGTTAACCTAAATTACCAATTGTTATGACTGAATGATTAATCAAACTCAGGTGACACGTAAAGCGAGAGTTGCATCTGTGTCCGTCGTAACTCAGTGACATCAGCTCAGACATTTGTCGGACTCTATTTGGGGAATTATTGTTGAGATACGTTTCTTAAGTGCGCTAATCTCCGTATAGCTTTCAACAGTATGAACTTCCTTTTAGATGAATGCATTGGCATTACTCGCAAGGGTTCAAGTATTGGCTCTGAAATAAAGTATGCGAGTGCTGAGTATTGGACCAAGCGGGACAAATGACAGCACACGAGATCAGCTAAGGACAGTGGGCGACATGTATACAATCTTAGTGATGACGTGGTCGCATAGGCGTAAGAGAAACATTCGAAGATGTGAGAGCCTTCCCTGTTTTTTGGTTAAATGTTCGTGATGTAGTTAAGTTAGATTAGGGAACTAACGATCGTCGCCTCGAAGGAACATAACCCCATATACTTCAAGAGGAGAGATAAATGACAGCGAAAAAAGTAATAATAAAGAGCCGAAAGCCCCGAAGCATTTTCCAGCCCCCTGAGAAGTGCCAAACACGGCGATTTCTTCGAATACTAAATTTGTCGGGAAAGGTGTGCCATCGAGTTACAAGCGCGATAATGCTTTGATGGCTTCTAACTTCCCAAGCTCAAGTGTCACCTAAGAAATAGAGCTACCAGAAGCATGTACATACGCTGTCGTGGCGTGGTAACATGATAGGAAAAGTTGGTTGGGCTGTGTTTCTTGAGATGTATCGCGTAAGAGCGAAAATCGCGGCAGCTTTTGAGAGTTTAAACTGCTACCTTGAAAAGAAAGCATTCGCAATGCTACCAAAGGTAAAACCACTGGTTGCAAAATAATGCCCACTGACATTCAGGATTGAGCGAGTTAGTTAGTCTTCCTTAAACTTGTGCATCGCAACAAGGAAATGGAACAAACAGCCAAGCACGCCAGCAGGTGGCTTCACTGTTTTTGTTGTTGTTGTTTTTTTCATCTTCGTTCTTGCGCTGTATCAATTCACGCATCAGTGAAATAAATACATTTTTCGACGCATCCGTTCCCGTGACGAATATTATTTCCTAAATTTTTGCGATATAAATAGCCGTTATTCTTCGACACGTGGGTACATGACGCCTGCGCATCTACACCGCCAGGTATCTGCCCGTACAAGATTAGTGTTTCATATGGCGTAATCTGTTCGCGCGACACAATAAGACCGAAGATTGTGGGTTCGGATCCCACCAACAGAAGGGGTGCTTTTTTGTTCCTTTTGATTGCTTTGAAGTTATGTCATAATATTGAAACTACAGTCAAAAACGAAAAATAATGCCCCTCAATGCTTCCCTTGGCTTTATATATTGGTTATAGGCGTCTCATAATCATGTCGTGGTTGTGGGACGTTAAACCCCAGATATTATTATTACTGTATTGGTTATATTGGTTGTGCCCAGAGGTTACGTGTTACAGCAGTTACGTAAGCCCGCCTACTCACCTCCGGGCCACCGAACGTTATGAATTTCAAATTTAAAGCAGCCTCACGGACTTAAAGGAACACTAAAGGCAAATATTAAGTTGACGTTGATTGTTGAAATAGCGGTCCAGAAACCTCGTAGTGCTACTTTTATGCCAAGGAAGTGCTTATTTTGAAATAAAATCACGTTTTAGTGGTCCGCATCGCGTTAGCGCACTTCAAATCACCCGCTTGAAATCAGACTTTCATACGTCACTGCTGCCGTGCCCAACGTTGCCCGCCTTTACTGCGCGACCGCCAACACTAGCAGCAGCAGAGCGAAAGTAGCGGGACCCACAGCAGCAACAACGGCCGTCGAAGCCATCGAAGCTTGCCGCAATCGCCGCAATGGATGTGGACGGAGAACTTGACAACGAGACATTGGCTCGCGACGCTGGACTCCAATTCAGCGACGAGAGCCCCAATGAACGCGGTATGCCGCTGAGGGCTCGTAGTGCTGGCGTCGTTGCATGCGGCATTTTGTCGAACTTTCTGTCAGAGCGACTTTCACGAGCGCGCAAAACACACGCGGCAGTACGCGATCCCGAAACTACCACTGAGACGCGACCGCGTGAGCGAAGCAGGGCGCCGGGTGGCGTGTATCCGAAACATATCCCCTAGGATGGCTGGGGCCCATACTGCGCCGCTATTGGCCGGAGATGGTCACGTGACCTACACGCACTTCCGGGATTTTTTTTGTTTGTTTGTTTTACGCCAACATGGCGGTGTCCATAAGCGAAGCCGCGCCCGCTGTAGAGATGACGCCAATATGTTTGGGCTTTTGGGACGGCGGCGTTTATGTCCGCTGTCGGCGGGCGTGGAAGACGCGGCACTTGTACGCCTTCGGATGTTAGCTGTTTTAAGGTAAGTAGTTGTCTTACCTGTGGTATTTACGCTGCGGTCTTCTGTTCCGCGCGTAATCTACATGTGTTTCAAAGTTGCAGTCTTTTGTGACGGGGTGCTGCTTCTTGCTATACCGCACGTTCACCCAAGAGTCCTTTGTCATATTTTTCTTATGACGCGATGCACCGCCTTCCAGCTTTCGCGCTGTATAGTACCACTGCTTATGAAACGCATAGTAGCGGTTGGAGCCTTGGCGTTCTCTAGATACAAGTATACTCATTTAGGAAGGACACTGAAATGCGCATAGCGGGTGCTCCCCCCTCCCCTTTTTTTAACACAGACTAGTGGGTGCTGTCAACATTTAGCAGCAAAAAATACACGGTGAAGATAAATCGTCTTTCGAAAATAGTAACTTAGCCTGTCCGATTATCTCTTCGCCAATCCGTAAAATTTCAAAGCCTTTGATCACTCTATCACACTAAAAGTAGGGAGCGCAGTTCTTCTCATAGACTGATGGTTAAACTAACGTCCAAAAACGTTTTGTGCTGTTTTGAAAAATTGAAATAAGAAGCAGTAAACGGTACATGCCAGCTTCAATGCGTATCTCTGTCATGTTGAATCAGACATGCAGTGCAAGTAGTAGTGTCCACTGTTGCCCATGCAACATGAATATTGAGAAAAAAAAAGTGTATTATTGTGAAACAAAAGTTGGTTATTGAATTCAAAAGCATAATTGGACAGTACAGACACGCATGATATTTGCAGACACAGTTATTAGAAATATTGTACACATTCCTTTTATTACTGTCACTGAACATATTACACATGAGTGCTGCTGATACAGATATGAGAAATGAACTGCAAATATGTTTTACATGAAAAAAAGAACTGCGAGGAAGCATAGTGAAATGACAGACAGTATGAAAAGACAAAAGGAGACAGACATGTGCACTCATAAAAAAAAAAGAAACGCTCTATATTTCATGCACTTCTGAAAATGAAATAATTTGCGAGTCAGTGCACACGTCTGTCTCCTTCTGTCTGTGCCATTTCGCGCCGTTTATCATTTCGCTGTGCTTCAAAACCAACCATCCCACAAACAAGCATTAACTGCAGGAAGCTTTCCTAGACTGTGACATGTTTTGAAAGAAATGACTGTGAGAGAAAAGTACTTCACAGTGCATGTTATCCAAGACATAATGTCATGACCACATTGAAAGGACACTTCCGGGACCCTATTTAAAATACTATGTTAGACGACAAAGCTGAAGATTTTTTACTTGAAGCAGGATTAGAACACCACAATACGTGAAGTGGTGTTGAATTTTGGAACAAACTGTGTGTTCTAATACCTTGAAGAGATGCCATAAAATTGCACCAGAACACCATTCACAGAAAGACATGTGCTCTTACCCTTTTCTTAAATAGTGTGTTCCCTCGTCCGGTTGATGCAAATGCATGGTCCACCCGATGTAGCTTTCTTTATGGTCTGTCTGCAGCTTAGAGTTAGTCTTAATCGTTCTAGTAATTTTCTGCGTGGTATCATGTTGTTCAGCAAGCATCAACTCCCCCAAGAAAATGTTTTTGAACATCAGTCTTGCCTTGGAAGTAGCACTAGGCATACAATACAGCTTGGTAAGCACAGATTTGAACCTGAAAATCTGATTTATTTATTGATTTATTTGTTTGTTTGTTTTAGTTATCTCGTACGTACTGTCGGTCTTGGGCAGGAGTGAATATAAAACGATGCAAGAATAAATGAAACAACATGAGAATACATAAGAGAAATTGTCGTGTACGGAACCTTACTGCTGCATGTGACAGCACTCGGCACTGCACACGACAAAGTAAATGTTAAATGGCATAGCTAGTTTATCAAAAGCAAGCAAAGAATACTATTACACACCTAGTTGATCAGAAACAAGAAAAAGAGATATGAGAGGAGAAATCACAGCGAGCAGTACGAGATTGTATCTGAAAAAATCACATACACAGCATCTTAATGTCGTCGCGTGTGACAAGTAAGGAGTAAAAAAACACAGCTACTTAAAACAAACAAAAAAGAATTACCGCATATCAAAGGTGTATGACAAGTGTAAGGAAGGCCGCGAAAACTATTAACGGGAACAATCGAATGCACTCAAGAAAAACCAACTAATTCGGCATTGAGACACCTCGGCAGGCAGATCCTTTGAAATATGGGTACTACTGCGAATGAACATGTTTTGTGCCGATATTCGCTGACCTTCATTGGATGAAAGGCCCACGTTTGCCACTTCTGTACTGTTGGAAAGCACTGTTTCTTATCTGCTCCTAGTTCTGTTGATCTATTCCTACTATCTATGTCAACCATTATAACTCTGGATTTCAGTAGGCTAGGGACTAAAATTTCAAAAAGATTAGGCAGGATCTGCAGTATAATATAATTCTTTTTACTGCTTGTCATTAAAAATGAAACTACCAACAGGGACATGCCCAGCACGAGGTCCTTTCAAATGGCGTGGTCTAATGTGTACTTTGGGATGTGATCAATTGTAACCAATTTTCCGCAGCTTCTGGAGCAACTAAAACCTCACTTTCGAGCAGGAAAGCAGCCTTTCGGAGCAGTTGCCAGTCACGCATTTTCTAACATACATTTTGTCGCTAAACACGAGTAGTTTACCATGTTTAACAAAATAAATGTATGCACACATGCATGTATACTTGTCTATGATGTCCCAAAAGGTGAAATTAACCCACAGCGTCTCAACTTTCTGCTGACAGCCCTAGATTTCTATATATCCATGACATCAGGCTGCCCGACATTTCCTTGTGATACACATCTCATTTGCTAATTAGTAAGGCTTTCCCTGATGCTTCAAGGTTCATAAGTTTACCACTCATATACTGTTTACTATCAGAAAGAACCAGCCTTGTGATGACGCCTGTGCTTTCAATGCAGCCTAGACATTCGAGTTAAGTGGGGAAGTACATGCTGTCGCACTTTATGGCCAGACTCGTTAGGCTTTTGGTTCTTTTGCAGTTAATAAATAATTGGTATATTGTAAATTCAAACAATGAGCAACATGAAATTTGCTAGAATGAAAGGTTTCGCATTTTATTTAAACGGGTTTTCTTAACTTGCACTTTTGCTGAAAAGTATTTGTATTGTATTTCACCGTGCTATCCCAGCAAAATCCCGCCGCCCACTGCAGTGGGCTGACATTGTTTATAAATTCTGTCCATTGTGACCTGCATAAATCCGTTAGAAGTCAGAAGAAATAGCAATCAAAATCAAATTTTTTCTAAAATTACCGAACTCGAACACCATGTTTTAATGACATGTGCATACTTCTTACTGTAGTTAATACAGTCAGTCCTCACATAAAAGACGAGTCACACAAAAACTTGTAAGTCTGTGCTTGTTTGTGTCACTTCCTTCTTAGTCTCCTGCCCCAACAGTCAATTCAACCAAGATGAACGCTCACCAACTAGCCCAAATTTCTACACTGCTTACTCATGATACATAGCAACTTCAGCTTCCACCTCCCCCTTCCCAGTGTTGCGGTCTGGGTCAGTACAACAAACTCTCATACAACCTTCCAGGTTGCATGAGATGGCGGCAAGCACTGTGTTCATGTCTTTGCTGCTCAAGGTCGTCACAATGGGCAAAGTTGTAGCACTAATGACGGGTAGGTATGAACATTATTGCTGCAATTTACTTGCTCATCACCATTAACTCAATTTAATACATATGCAGACCCTCGTTGGTGTTCGCCCAGCCGTACGTACTTTGCTAACAGCCGCCCTACTGCTTGTTCACCGTCACCCCAACCACGCCGCTATTCCATGCTGACCAACTAAGTATCATCTCGGACGGAAAACGAGATCATGCAGCTCCTAGAGGTAGTGCTGCATCATTTTCGGCTGATCCCAATCCTCTGTTGACACTCCCTACGAACAAGAACCTAATAGAAGTGCATGTTGTCCGTATTTCTTTCACGGCATTAGTCGATACTGGAGCTCAGGTGTCCATAATGAGTGCTCTCTCTGTCGCCGACTCAAAAAGTACTCATGTCTGCTATAACTAAAGCCGCACACGTCACCGATGGTGGAGCTGTTGCCGTCACTGGGATGTGTACAGGTTGAATAAGCATTGCCGGCCACCATGATCCCGTCTATTTACAGTGCTCAACAATTGCTCTCACGACCTAATAATTTTGCTTTTGTGTAAAAATGTTTGAAGAGGAAGACCTTAGAAAGTTTTTGGTACTGGGAAAGCATAGAACGACCCTGCAGTCTGCTGTACGCAGTTTTTTTTAATTGCCTTTGTCTTGCTCCTATTTTTACTTTCAGCAGAGAGCCAGAAGACTGCACTGGAAACTCCATTCAACACCATATTGCAGAACATGCAGTGATGTGACCCCAAGGCCCCCGAGTATTTTCTGACATTGTTCCCACTATTGCAATAAATGATGAGATCACACACACTCTACTAGAATAAATGCAGTTGTCGTGCGCTTACAGCAAATAAACTTCTTCAAAGTCTAATTTGTTTTGTGACTCATTTATGTTGCTTCCCCAACACCCACCATTATTCACAGCCAGGATACTAACTACCAGATGGACTGGTCCCACCCATGAAAATGTCATAGCTATTTAGCAACCACAGGAGATATACTTTTGTAATTAGAGCACAGGGTTTACGAAAGGACACAGTACATGGGTCTGCAATTGAAAATACACTATCTGACCTTGGAGTCACTGAAAAGTAAGTAGTGTCTGTGGCCCAATCTAAAATGAGACATGGGACAACTTAGTTACAAGATTCCTTGAGTAAATTCATTCTGTATGTGAATCTAGCAGTACAAATACAAATGAGGCTTATGGGAGCTTTGTTCCTTTATTAAAATATGCTTAGTATAATGCTTTACATTTCACATGGTAAGGGCTCCCAAGAAAGGTAGAAAGTCTTGGATTCCTTGTAATTCTCTGCAAATGTTTCATAAGAGATGCTTCCATATGTCATGAGAAAAAAGGACTTTAACAGTATTTTTGCAATGAACTAATGCAGATATAACAAAGTGCTTGAATCGAACTGAAGATGTGCAGATTGGAACCTCTACCACAAAGTAGTGCTCTAGTTGAAAGACGTGACGTGCAAACATAGACACACGAGAGAAGACATTGCAATCACCGCCTAACAACTGAAAAGGCACACAGTGGCCGAAAAGAAAGTACCTAGACACGAAACTTATCTGCGCATGCCCAGGCAAGATGTGATACCTATCAGTCCGCACACGTGGTGGTACACGTGAGAGATAACCGTTCAGGCATTTAATTTCTTTATGCGCGTTAACTGACGGCTGGCTCACAGCAGAAAAACAGCAGCATGGTTTACAAGTTGAAGAGGTTCCAGCTGGCATTTGGTTTCTCGTTAAGAAATATATGTGCTGTTGGGCAGGTAATGATGTATACATCAGAATAAACAGTGCACTGTTCTGTTAGACAGGCGGAAAGGGAAAACAAACACTTTTTAAGGATGGGATGGGATTTTGCTTGCTATTTTAATGTCATTAGTGAACCTTGAACATCACATTAATAAAGAAGAGTCTGTGCTCCAATTTCACGACATATGTCGTTATTTCTGTACTTCATATTCAAGTGGTATGTGCATCCAATTACTGGAGGGCAGGGGGTGGGGGGTAGTTCTAGGGGTGCTGTATATTTTGTCTTTGCATATTTCTTACAGTAAACATGTTCCTACTATAATGTACCACGTTGAGAGTTTGCAAAATATAGGTATATATTCTCCAAGTACATCATTTCTTGAATCGACTTCTGCTTTCTTCTGTTCGTGCTCTTTTTTTTCTGATCATGTCGTTAAGTTTGTTAACCGTCCTTCATTTCAATGTATGTCCTGTTTTGGTTTCGATATTTAGGCCCTGATGGGCAATCAATTGGCATTACTACTTGGTTCTGCATGTCCAATTCACTGTGATGGATGCATTGCATGCTGACATGTACATAACATGTCCCATTACATGTTGAAGTAGTAGTTCAATGCAGCAGAGCACCCATTAAAATTACATTAGTTCACATAAAAGAGTATGCTTTGCTCCCTGCCTTTTTCAAAATGAGGTACTACACTTACCAGAAGCTTGGAAGTTTATCATTTAGAAAACGCAATTCCCGAAGCATGTTTTTTTTTACATTTGCGTGCGCTAAATTTTAATTTTAACGGCATCGAGCTGTGTTGTGAAGAATGAACAAATATCCACAAAGTGCCTCCTGTCTTTTCTTTCTCTTTTTTTTCACCGTAGCTGAATAATAATGCACTCATACGCCAGCAAAATTAAGTTATAGGGTTTCTTGCGTCGTGTCAATTGTTATTGTTATTATTATTAGGTTTTAATACATAGAGAACACGAAGGCACAGAGGAAACAGAGAGGGTACAGGCTGACAACTGCCACCTAAAGGGGCACAATGCCTGCCTGCTCCTTGAACGGGCAGGGGGAACAGAGGAAATGAAGATAGGGGGGAAAGAAAGAGGAGAAAAAAACAAATAACACAGACGTAACACAAATTAGCACGTGCTCGCTGCATAACGAATGCGGGACACTAAAAATTGTGCTTAGTGTCTCACATGACCCACATGACGGACTGTCTACACGTTCTTGACGGAATAATATCCCACGCACTCATACAGAGCCAACTTATATAAGAGGGCTCTGTCACGACGAGGCAATCCACGACCACGAATACGGGGAGGGAACAATCCGCTTGCTACACGCTGGTCAGGGTGCTGCTTCAGAAGATGTCAGCGGATGAACAGACGAGCGTTGTCAAACAGGCATGAAATTTCTCGGCAGTCACATTCGTTGTGGGCACAACTTGAAGCTAGGTGATCGGCGTCTTCATTGTCATCAATACACACATGCGTAGGTATCCAGTAGGTCCAGTAGCACATGAGGGACAACCCCACGAGAAATACCACACGATCGCGTTATAAAGCACGCCAAAGGGGGCGACGCCGTGTACACGCTCCCGGATTAATGTTGATTACCACTTCATCCATCGTAAAACGATCGGCGTATGGGCGTTTGTCAGCAAAAGGCTCAAACATTTCAGCGTCATCTCTACGGCGGGCACGGCTTCAGCGCAAAACAAAACGCGAACGTGGGCGCCGCCATGTTGATTGAAAACAAACAAAAACAAACAAAAATACCGAAAGCGCACGTAGGTCACGTGACCACCTCCAGCCAATAGCGGCGAAGTATGGGCCCCAGCCATCCTAGGAGATATGTTTCGGATACACGCCGCCGGGTGAAGCGCAGTTCGGCGAAAACGGAACCTTTGAACCACGCGCGCCGTTCCCCATGGCAACGCCACAGAGGTTCTTTTTTCTATGAATCAAACGAAAACGAACAAACAGCATTTTATTACGTATTTTGATGCACGGTAGGTTCTTTTTTTTATTGCTGCTAGTTTGATTACTAGTGATTTATTGTAGGCAGACTCTCATACGTCATCGGGATCACTTCGAAAATGTCCCACTCGTGGCGCTCATCATGTGATACATTTAGCTTGATTTCTCGGTAAGTAGGGCACTGCTGTTGATAATATTGCCGTTTTAGAAGTTGTCATACATTGAGCTTTCGCTTTGACATAAATTGTTATTTGACTTAAACAGTGCAGATTGTGCCAAAACTCACATACACCAAAATCAAGCAATGAAATAGCTGTATGATCCCACCAGCTTCACCGTTTCACCAGACTGCGAGGCTAAGTCAAGGAAGCCGCTTCGTATTTTTAGCTTTGACGCCACGATCCCCGATTCCCCAGTGCTTAGGTACAACTTCGGCGGCGGCAACCACTGGATTCCGGCGTCGGTATCGCTGATCTCAGGCAGTTCGTTTAACAGCGGTTACATATGAAGGAATACCTCTAGTTACGACACTGCTTGTGCAGGAATAATTGACTGATGCTGTTTTGCACTACGATTAGGGGGACGCTGCGAGCTGCCTGCCTGGCGCGGACAATGTATTAGACGGCGCACTGCATCCATTCGAGTGCGCGTTCCACAGCAGTCGTCGCGGGCAGACCTCGGCTCATGCACCACTTTGTTTCGAAGTGAGATCCTGGCGGACGCGCTCACCGCCCCGATTCCTCAAGAAATCATCGGCGAAGGGCCAATGATGCGCTAATCTGGTGTCACGTCTCAGCAGCCGCAGACGGACCACTGCTTTGCAGCGATGCGGTTTCTCGGTAGCAAGTCTTTCGCGCCCCTTTCCTGCTCATGCTTCCGTTATACCCTTCCATCATCTCACTCCGTTCGCTGTCACTGTCAAAACGTCAACCATAATACGCTGCGCTTCCGCATTCGCCCTTTGATCGTCCCGTGTGCAAAACTTTTGCTCGGTTATCGCGACAACGCGACCCGCACAAACAGGGGCTTTTTAACAGCCGCGCTCTAGTATATTGGCGCATCGACGTCAAACAGCCAGTGGAATATTTCGTCGTGTAAGGTTTCGACCCGCTGCAGCAACGCACTTTTCATGTGTACAGTCGAGCCCGATATGAAGGTTATCGCGCGAGCATCGACCGGCCCAGCGTCCCAGGGGCCTAGCGGCAGGTTTGGGAACAGTGAAAATCAAGACTGCGCATTCTTATCGCCCTCATTGGCTGTTCTATCCTACAACAATCGCCCCTACGACGAACTCTACACACTTTCTCTCTGTTTTGAGCTTTCCATTCGTTGCGACCAAGTGTAGTCTTCCTTGGTTCTTATCTCTGCGGACGATAACTAAATTCCTGGGAAAGATCTGGTAAAGCTGGTGCTTGGCACTGCTTCGTTTGAACGACTTGCTAAGCTGAACAAATATATCGCGTTGTCGTACAAAACAGAAAGGAAAATGTGCCTTCCTCAGACGGGAGTGATCGCAGCTTAAGGAATAGCAAAAAGAGTGAGGGAAGCTTTCTTGATACCTTCCTCTCCTCAAAAGAGAATTCTGGGCTTGGCGCTGTTGTAGTTCTTGGTCGACGCTCACGTGACAACCTTGTATCGCACTCGACTACCTACCCACCGTCCCGATATGCCCCTCGTGCAACATCCGCACTGATAACGTACCTATTCTCGAGTAGCGCACTCGTGTCGTGCTCATTTTCATCTAGCAACCTTCGTATTAAGTAGCCATGCACTGCTGATGTGTCCAGAGTAAAGAAAAGACGTGGTGTTGCAGCCACCCTGCCTTCGTTTTAAGGAACGAATCGCTCGTTCCTGTGACTGCATCGCTGTATCTACAATACTTACACATTTTGCCGATACAGCGGAGGACCTCCACGATGTGGTTTCGCATGCTTGCCAATCAGACTGAGGAGACCTTCGTGACATTCCTGGAAAAAGAAGACAAGTCACTAGCCGTGCGGGAAATGGACGTCTCCTACTGCATCGTCGCCAATCCCGACACACTGCTTCAGTGCATACGACGGTGCACTATGTTACGCAAGCTGTACTGCGTTGCGTGCCCGTTCAAGGCGAGCGATATGTTGTCACTGCTGCTCCAACTGCCATTTCTAACGCGTCTGCATTTCTCCCTCGTAGCGGAGCACGATCTGGCCGGTGATATGACCAGCATTCTCGCGCAATACGCGCAGGGTCACACAGCTTCCAGTCTCCGCAACATATATGCCGAGGTGAGGGACGACAGCAACTTCGCACTTCTCGAGGCTTTCGTGTCTTGCTGCCCGAATCTGTCCGATCTGCATGTGCACTTCATGCGCGGGCAGTTGTCGCACGCGGTTCTATACTGCGAGGAAATCATCGAAGCTCTCTCAACGGTTAAGAATTTCACCTTCTCCTCGGATGTTCCGGCGTGCCTACAGCTGGAAATACCCGCGGCGTTGGACCTGAAGACTTGCTTACAGATATGCTCAAACGTGGTTTATGGCAAGTTGCGCTGCCGTAACTACAATTGCGCGCAACTCGCCGATCTTGCATCCGGTAACAGTCACGCTGACTTGCCGCCGCAGCTTGTAATCCTAGCCATTTACAAACCCGAGCTCCTGGCTCAACGTATCCGCACGGCCTGCCGAATGCTCCGCTGGACATCGGTGAGTCGTCTCTGTCTCGTCCTAGTTCCGCAAGAGCCGGAGTGTACGGACTACCCGACGGTCGGCGTCGAATTCCTTCCCTGTCTTCGCGAGTTCTTCGTTACTGCAGTGAGCAACTTGCTGGAGCTCAACGTCAACTCCTTCCACTTCGGTCTCGACCTCGACCTCACAACACTGATGCTAAATGCCAATATGAAAACTCTCAGGGCGATCTCCGCTCCGCCTTGCGGGCTACGCCATCCGTCCGTGCTTCAGCGCCTCGTCCACAGCTGCCCGGCACTCGAGGAACTGGACGTGCGCGTGTACCACCGAGCTAGCTTAGTCCGCTGCGTTGTTTGCGAAAGCCCGTTTGCCCTGCACGCCGACGACGTGGCCTTCCTGAACAGCGACTCTCCTCGCAAGCAGTTCCGGATCACCCTATGCGACTTGCCGAGACTGGAGTCTTTGAGGTTTCTTCACCGCTGCAGTGTGACAGATCTGCGGCTCTTAAACTGCCCCGAGACGGTGCGTGAAGATTATGCGTCTCTGGCAATGATGCTTCCTCACAACAATAACCTCCGGTATCTCCAGCTCCAGCAGGAATGGTTGCCACTCTGCGATGAGTCCTTCATAGTAAGTCTTCTTTCCTGTCGCCTTGAATCTATCCTATGTTGCTGCGGCTCACCATGGAAATGCTCGCAATGCTGAAGGAAAATTGTGTGATTCAATCCCGCTGTACTATAGGGCAGCTCGTTTACTACACAACACTTCGGGAACGTTGTTTCCATGTTCAAGTATAAGGTCCGAGACAAGGGAGTGCGTGCATCGAGTATATGGCACCTATTCGTCATGTATACTTGTGAGCAAGGACGTCTACTTATTTCAAATATTCCCGCCCTGCCAGATTAGCACTTAAGGTGTCGCACCGCCAAACTCGAGGTCCCGGGCTCGACTCGCGTCCACGTTTCGATTGCGGGGAACTGCAAAGAATACTTCGTATGCTTGGAATTAGATGCACGTTAAACTACCACAGGTGGTCGATTTTAATCCGTATAGTCCTAAACTACGGCGGGCCTCATAACCTTATCTTGGTTTTGTCATGTAAAACCGCAGAAATTATTATTACTTATACAAACATGGCGAATATCGTTACCATGCTAAGGGGCCAAAGTGTTATCGCGTTTTCGGTAAAGTTGCAATGAAATGTGGCCCACCATCAATTTGGGCAATACATGTTCTTAGCAGTCAGTTATAGGGCGTCTGAACATGATTAAACTGTACCTGTTAGCGACACGAGGTGATAGCGGACTTAGGGTCACTTCTTTGGTTGAAAACTCAGGCGTTCAGTTTATTCCAATTTGCCGGGTCGTCGCTGTTAATGCAACTATTGTAAAACAAGCCCGCGTTCATTTTCGTTGCGTTTATCTGTTCTTTTCGTACAACTTATCAACTCAATGACTGGCCGAAAATTTCGAATCGCTGAAATTTCAAACTGAACATGCTTAACTGGTGCGCTGTGTAGCCTGCGCGGTAATTCAAGATTATCTTTCATCATTCGCTTGCTGTTTTTCTTGCGCTCCATGTAATTAGTCCGTTGGCGTTAGTGGTACTAATTTGGTAAGCTAGTAAATGAATACGATAAACATTCAAAACCAAGCATTACGCGACAATGTTAAAAGTGTGGCAAGCCCGGAGTTGCTGGGCATTTTCTTTACTGAAGCCATTATCGTATGCCGCAGGTGGCACACTCGCCCAGGCAAACGACTTATATTTTTACGTACCACCTGGCCTATACGCAGTCAACGGCATGCTTGCTTAGCAAGTGAGGTGAACATGACGTTTCTTTTACTGTCATTCAGAGCAGCTCGCATCTAAACAACTGAAAGGTCTTCAAGTTACGCAACAGTGAAATGACCTGTTTGCACAGTGCATCTGTGGCTGACCTTGCACGCGTCATTCATTTCAAGTTTCGTCAGTGCAGCTTTGTTTTCACATGTGCGCTCACCACTTTGTCTTTAAGTGAGCCGTTCTGCAACCAAGAACAATTGTATAGACCTCGTGCGTTCAGTTTATGGAGTCAATGCGGCCACTTAGCGCATTTTGTCCCTGTTCCCTTCCCGGTGCGCAGATTGAAGCTGTGTGCGGTGAACGTGGATGCGTGAAAATGGCAACGCAAAACGAGCCCCGCTTGCTTTTTCTCTGGCTACGGACGAATAGCAAACGTTCAGAAATACTTCAAACGAAGTAGTTCGCTTCGGCGTGGCGACTTGTATGCCGCTAATCACGTTTAGTGCGTGAGATAATAACTGCACAGTGCCGTCGGTCCGTCGGAAATATTTAGCAAATGCGTCGCACAAATAAAGAGCGTGGAGTACGACGTGCGTTTAGAAGCGAGTAAACATTTTTTCTTGGCATACGATAGAACATACTTCTTATCGGCAGCCTAGCGCGTCGCTTGTCTTATGACCGGCGCGCATTAGCAGAAAGCTGGGATAGTTGAAATGACATGTTAGCAAAGATAAAAAGATAGAGACCGCATGAAGTGCCGTCTCTTAGTTTTCCAGCGCTGTTAGTACGTCGGACACTTTCCTAAATTATGTTTTGGAACATGTGCAACTGTGTTTTTCGTCTAGGTCCTCCGATCATAAAGCCGATCTAGAGGCCCCTCAGCCTGACAGTCGTGCACAGCCGACAAAGTGGGCACTGCAGAGGATGCTCTTTTGCGTCGCAATGGTTGCCACAAATATCCGTTCGGGCTAACAATAATAAAAGGAACAAGGGAAACAACAATGTATCAATATTACCTGAAGCAGTAGGGTATCCAGAAAATTTTTGTTACCGTGGGTGTACAACTATACTTTATATGTGTTCACTCGTGCTGTGTGCGGTGAACACCGGGGGGGGGGGGGGGGGGGGGATTTTAATTCCCCTTGTTACGCCAGTGACTTGGATAGAAAGCGAAAGAAAGCGTGCAAAGACAGGACGCGTTTGCTTATCGGGCGCGCCGAACGGCTTCGTTCCAACGTTTTCGCTGATCAGCCTCGTACGACATCCATGGAAAACGATAAAACTGCAAATTCGACAGTTTCCCGGCCGTGTTCTATTTATTTATTTATTTACATTACCTTCAAGGCACATAAAGGCGTTACAGAGGGGGTGGGTAACAAAACAAAAAATGCAGTAAAAACAGAACACAATAATACAACAAATTAATTAGAATACATGTCCAAACAATACTCGGTTATTAGAGGCTTAAGATATGATCGCTTAGTGCAGTCTTGAAGGATGACACGTCCTCAATGGAGGCGATGGAGGGGGGAAGGTGGTTCCACTCTGCACTGGTCTTTGGCAGAAAGGAGTCTGAAAAAAACGTTAGTACGGCAGAAAGGAATAAAAACTTTATACTGATGGGTCAAGACGTGACGATATGTATGTATCTGTTAGCTGTTATGGCATTCAATCTCGCAAGAGCAGATAGAAGTCGACTTTTTTCGCCGTGTACACACGCTTGCGCTGCTAGGGGCCATTGCCAACCTGCTGCGGCCAAGCGCGGCAGTGCGGAGGGAACATGGACATTTTGCCAGCAGCAGCCGCAGTGGTGCTGCATGCCAGATTTGAAAGAGCAGCGCACGAGGCCTGTAGGCCAACGTCAAACAGTCTTGCCTCATATATATGCTTGATCATTCTTAATTACCGGTAAACAATCTGTCAGACGTAACTTCACCGAGGCTTTCTTCTCTTCGAGTTGTTTATTTTTGTCCAACTTAGATCTGGTATTCTCCCACTAGAACAGGGGTCTCAAGCTCGTCTCACCTAGTGGGCCGCAGTCACGAAATTTAGGGCCCGCAAAGGCCGGGACAGTGAAGAAGATCGTGGCGGGGAGTTCGAATAAAATGCGGTTTGAAAGAAGACCTTTCCTATATGTCATATATGGGTCATTTCGGAAGGATATTTGACGTCAGGATGCGTAAAACATGTCGATAGCGATCTCCAGAATGACTGAAATCTGACGCTGATTCTGAAATAGTTTTTGTTCCACAGATACATTTCAAAGCATAGTGACCTCATGGTGTGCCTCATGAAAAAAAAAATGCTTGGGACCAGCTCTGTGCCTGTAACACATGAATATACTTATTAAGTGTGTGTGTGTGTGTGTGTGTGTGTGTGTGTGTGTGTGTGTGTGTGTGTGTGTGTGTGTGTGTGTGTGTGTGTGTGTGTGTGTGTGTGTGTTCGGACTCACAGTCATGTCCGGGCAGCTCGCGAAAGAACTTTACCTACTTAGTGAACTTTACAAAAGGATTGCCTCAGTGTAATGGAATACAATTTCTAGACATTTCCTTAACATATCAGGAGAACCACGTATGCTGGCAGTATTCTCCTAGATCTTCAAAACCACTGTTAAATTTTTCGTGGAATCGCTCTAAGGTTGTAAAAAACGGTATCGCCATGTCTTGCCTTAAATCAGCCCTCACCAAGTCCTGTGCGCACGAAATGAGTGAGAGCTTTAACGCACAGGTTACGCGTGTTTTAGATGTAGGGTATCCTCGTGATGCAGTGGCCACGGTCGCTGAACGTTTAAAGAAGTCTATTGTGTTAAGTCCGAGCATGGTTGCAGAAAGCGATAGGAAGAAACGTATTGTAGGTATAACGTACATTCATTGCGTATCTCACAAGCTAAAGAAAGTTGGAAGTAGAGACGGCGTTAATGTTGTTTTCACGGCTGCTAATAAGCTAGGTAAGATTTGTGCCGCTGTGCAGAGGAAGAATGAGCGAGTAAAAAACAAGTGGACCAATATTTGTTTCGTAAAACACACCAACAAATTCACTGATTGCCGTACGAGTGTGATGTATAAGGTCCCTTTCAGCTGTAGCCGCTTCTACGTAGGACAGACGGGCCGCTGCATTAACAAGAGATTGTTGGAACATAAGAGTTCTCTAGCAGAAGGCTCACCTTCTAATCTAGCTTTACATTGTCGAGAGTGTAAATGCACGCCAAAATTAGATGAATGCGCAGTGTTGTACCGGCAGAGAAATGAGGAAACGCGCCTGATGATTGAAGCATGGCATATCTAGAATAGTGGTAGCGCATGCGGGAGCCAACCGTCGATTAACTTGCATAAAGTTGAAATCAAATGCCATAACAGTTATCTTTCACCACGACCCCCACGCATGTCGGATTGATAGGTTCGCCAATATATGGCATATGCATTGGCAGATAATCGTTCGTGCCTTCTTTCTTTTCAGCCGTTGTGTGTCTCTTCAGTTGTTAGTCGGCGTTTTTGGTGTCGCGACTCCTTTCTTGTGCCAGTGTTTGCACGCCCTGACTCTTTAAATGAATGAGAGGTTACCTGTATACACAATAACTAGTTATTTTAGCGATATTTTATTCCTTGACTAGCTGTGAAGCGTACTTGAAACTGAAACTCAATTTAAAAACTCAGTGTCTTCATTTTTTATTAGAGAGTGTAATAAACACGGCAATGGGTGACAGCATGAAAACAGCCTACGCTTTTTAAGCTCCATTTCTCCGGTGTGTTTTCCTCTAGTGAAAAACTTTTAACCGCGGTCATATTGAGTGGTCTGTTGTCGCACTTCACGCACATGCCAACTAAGCAATATATTTATATTTTCTGTCTTCCTCCATAAATTTGCAGTTTTATAATGAGCGCTTGCTTGGATGCATGCAAGCCATCGTTACCAGCGATATACGCCTTTGTCCCTTATGCAATTCACCTTTGCGTTTCCTCTTTCTTAGCGCTATAAAAAAAGGTTCGCACAAATCATTCACCGACCTTTCATCAACTGTACTCTGACGCCTGCAGAGATTGTACTGCACTCTATGTTTTATAGATACTAAACTAGTACGGCTGAAAGCTGACACCGAATAGAGGAATCGCTTTAGTTTCTTTGTTTACTTCACCTATACTTTCCCAGTCTGAGCAAATGGTTCGCGCTGATTGCTTCTTTAAAATACTGGCTGCGTTAACTGAATGAGACGCATTCTTCCATTACAGACTAACCTGACCTGCCTGCAGAGCCTTGAATACGTGTGCTTTTTGACGGGCGTCTTTGCATCGGATGAGTTTGTAGATAGCTTCCTGCACGGCTTGGACATCCTCATGCGGAACCTGAAGGTAGCGCACGTACACTACCGCCGGCCACCAGAAGGCGCCGAGCAACGGGTCACGTGGATGAGAAACGCAAGCTGGCCACGCCTGGAAAGAGGACGCGGTCCTGTTCTTCGAGACCGGCCTTGCGTTCTGTGCTCCACAGCAACGTTCATAGGCCTCGCGAAGCCACCAACCACTCAAATTAATCTCGCCCCGTAGCGTAGGCCATTTGTGCGATCAGCTCTAGAATTGCAAGTTTCTAGCATTTAGATTATGAAGCCTACTATTTTGTGCTGTCATTGAAACATTTCAAAAGTATTGTTTAAGTATAGCATTTTAGCCTGTGACGATAATGAACCAGTCAGCTGGGGCTCTTTATAAATTGACGTAGTGCTGCTAGCACAAATATCTCCACACTAACATGACATCTGAGTCGACAAACATTCAAGGTCCAGTAAAACTTCTTGTGCGGATTGCTGTTGCAAAAACTTACCACAGTTCAACCCTGCGTGAAATCCTCAGAAACAGCCGTGCTGTGCTTCTCCTGTGTTTGCCTTGTGTTTATCTACGATTTTCTGTGATGCTTTGTGATTTTGTGTGGGTGTCTGTGCTTACGGTGTTTCTAAGGTACAGATGCAGAAAGAGGACGTGTCGCAGCCCCTGCCACACACGCCCCTCGTTCAAGGCCCTATTCACGCTAGAGCCCCCCTTATTCGTTTAACTGTCAAATTACCCCTTCGCCCGCATCTATGAGTATAACTTGGAACCGCAGCGTGACATGCGACGCACACCCTCATCTGTCGTGAGGCCCCGCCCTAGAACAGTTCCGATGTTAAAACAACTACAGAACGACTTTGTATGGCGAACACGCCCACTGTGAGGTTGCTGGCGATAATATTAGCAAACATACCGACGCCGAGTGTTATATGACCACACTAGCAGACGTTCTGGTCGTGTCGTTATTTTATTTTTTTTTTTGTAAAGGCCTTATACCATCGCACATAGTACGCATGTAAACATTAAATCAATGTCTTCGACTCCCTAATTGTGATATCTGGCTAAAGCGCCACGTGTGTACATTAAGTACTCCCAATAGCACGTTCGAAGCGCAATCATTAGCATCTGGTTTTGTCGGAGTTAACTACAAAAAACACGCTCACAATGTACTACAATGTCGATGTCGCATTGGGCTAGCCTCTCAATGACGGCATGTGAGGTAAAGTAAAATATTGTTCGATGATTACACGCTTTATGTCAAAGGTATTTGAATTTTCTTAAATAGAGCAATGTTGCTATTTGAATTATAATATTTGCAATAATTCTTCCCGGTGTTGTATAAATATAGGCATGCCGCGCTACAGCGGAATCATTCTTTAGCATATGTATCCAGGTAAAAGGAAGTTCCATAATATTTCCTCAAGAGCTAAAATCATGCAATTACATTTCTACAAGTGCACACCTTTCTCAGATTGTTCTATCCTCAACTGGAGCAGTCGCGCACCTTCTGCCTAGGCTTACAAAAAGGGCGTTATCCTGAAACTGGAGTAACGACTATGTCCATTTATATTGACATGCCACTCATTTCCTTTTTGTTTTTAATTATTTTTCAAACCAGCTCACAGCATCGACGATGGCACGTGTTTATTTCTCCACCACGCCTGAAAAATTTTACCATATTACAAGGGCAGGGTAGCCACATTCGAGCAACTGCATGATATCCTGAAGAAGTGCTTTTTGCCTGACGTGTGTTGTGCCTCGAATATTCATGTACTTCTGAATAAGGAGAATGAATGAAGTTACCAATCAGCCTTACTCTTTGTTTTTAGTGACCCTACAATACGCGGCCATGGAGATATAAACGCTCACATTAAAATTCGCGTATTGCACGGGTCTATGCGTACATTGCCTTTTTATTTAACTTATGCCGTAGGGCATACTGGCGCCAATAAAAAAAGTGTACATTGCCACAAGAATTCGAATTCGAACTAACTGCGCAGACGGAAAATAGATATGGTCAATTACTTTCCAGAAAATTCTACACACGTGAAGATCTTTTTTGAACTTTATATGTAGATATTACAACCACTTGCATAATAGAGTTTAGTGTTCATTTCATTCTTGCCTTGAATGTATCGATTGAATATAATGCATCAATCAAGCACATTTTTGTGTGGTTGCTCGTGTACAGGGTGACACAGGGAACTCAAGCCAGAGTTAAAAAATATGCCAACGCACTTGATGACGGTCCAACCAAATGCGTTTTGCTAAAATTGTGTGGAGTACGTCGCACAATTTTTGTGTTCGGCTTAATTATTTAGGATTGATTATTTAACTTCTAAAGTAAAGAATCCCGGCAAAAAATTCCAATTAGAAAGTTGCAGATTGGCTTGCAAAACGTCCGATTATACAGTTTCTGACTTTCTATCTATTAAGTATTAGTATTTTTTCTGTTTGCTAAAGATTTCCGCGAAATACAAGAAAAATCCAGCCAACTCTACTTCGCGAACACTGTCGAATCAGCGAAGCTTATGCACGTCCTTCATCAGGCTATATCGTACTTGTATTTTTTTGAACATAGAAGTACGATATAGCTTCGGCCTTTCTTGCGCGAACATCGCGGTTGGCTCGGCGACGACATGCCCGTTCTCGCGTCAGCTCTCGATGACGCTTAAGTCGGGGGGCTTCTTCATCGCGAGAATGAGAAATGTTCGCCATCTCGAAAGCGCACACTCTTGAACACTGATACTGACGCGCTATTTTACACTCCACAGCGCCTCGCCATCACCCCACCTTGGCGAGTTTCTCCAAGGTTCACCCCTCAACATCCTCTGCCCTCGCCTTTCGGAGCACACCCTCGCCTCTCGCAGCAAGCGCAGCCCACCCCTTGCTACCGAGCCTCACTCGACACTCTGCAAGGCGACGTCATAACCGCTACCACGACCCCGGACATGAAAGCCTCGACTAAGAATAGCTTCGCTGTTTGAAAAAAAAATGCCAAGTGGCATGCCCGTTTGCGCGCGGCAGTATCAGTTTCTAGGTACGTTCCACCTGCACAGACTACAATAGCGTTCGGCCATGTGTGCTGCGGCTTAAAAGGTGACAGAATAGCGACGATGGCGGCGGCTGTGCGATGACGAAACTGTAGCTAGCGGCAGCACAAGCGATAACCGCTGCGTCTGCTTCTCGCTGTCATGAACCATGAACGGCGGCGAGAGAAGCATATCGTTTGTACACGGAATGTTAGGAAGCACCGCAATATGGTCGCGCAAGTGGTAGTCACGTGTTACCTTTTTGTATTTCACGGGCATTTGCAGTAAGCAGAAATAGAGCAAGCGGGCCGAGTGTTTCAGACACCTGACTTAAACTGAGGGCGACGCAGCGAGCCACGGAAAGAAAAATTCTGGGTTTATTCTCAAGGGACAAAAAGACTTGGGCAGAGCGGGTCAGTACGCACGGGTTTTAAAGTCATCTTAGTAGAAATCAAGAAGAAATGGGCGTGGGCCGGGCATGCAGCACGAAGGCAAGATAACCACTGGTCATTAAGCGCTCGTCTTATGTGGTTCCTCGCTTCGTCCTTTGTGTTTTTTCCGCGCTCCCAGTTCGCTGAACGAAGAAAATGAATTACCAACTGGCCCACCTTTCGATCCTCCTGTAACACACTGAGTTTCAAGAAGAGGCAAACGTGCGAGACGGTGAGGAGGGGGAGGGTAGATGAAATTAAGAAGTTTGCGGGGATAAGGTAGCCGCAGCAAGCACAGGGCTATGGTTTCAACGCAAACTTTGCGATGAAGGCACAGCACGTACAAAGTTATGAGCCAGCTATCAAGACCCCCTTGAAGATATCTATAAGCGCCCCAAGCCCAGGCGGCAACGCCCTGTAGGTCAAAGAACGGCGCCGGGCGGAGGCGTGTATAACTCCGGCGAAAGACTCCGGCAGTATAACTCCCGTTGAAGTGATTAGTGAGAAGTGAAGCGTGGCAAGCGTATGAGGAGGCGATCCGAACAGGACGTCATAACGGTATCGCGTTGCACTCGTGAAGGCGTCTGGCCAAGTTGCTTTGATCTATAAAACAACATTCAGGGAAATACCGATTGCAGAGCATTTCAAGGTGACTAATGCTACGGGAGCAGAGGGACATGTGAACAAGGCAAGAAAATAATGCATTAGTATACAACTTGCATAAAAGTGGGCAATCTCCGCAAATGATTGACCTGCTCGCGTATACGAGTGCTTGAAATACTCCTGTTAAATATTTTGGCGCACTCTCCTTCTTCGGCTTACCTGTAGCCGCATTCTCGACTAAATTGCGCAATTGCCATCGGCTGACGACGGTGCACAATATGTATACAATGCTAATGATGACGTGTTCGCACAAGCCTGGCAGATACATCCTGAGCTGCGAGAGGCTTCGTTCTCTTCTGGCTTAATGTTCGTGGTGTAGCTAATTTAGGCTAGGTTACCCTAACAATCGTCGACTCGAAAGGACATCAACCCAACATCTTTCATGAGGAGAGAGAAATGGCGGGGCAAAAGAACAAACAACACAAGTTCCCTTCAACACATCCCATCCAGCTAAGAAGTCGAGCGCTAAACCAGACTTTTTTTTTAATATTAATTATGACTGAGAAGGCGTGCCAGGAAATGAGTTGCACGGTAATGTCATGACGGCTTCGAACTGCCCAAGCCCAAGCCTCAGCTGACGAAAGACCTAGCAGAAGCGCATGCGTTCGTCGTGGCGTGGTAGCATGCAGGACGAAATTGGTTGCGCTGTATTTTAACAATTATTCTTGAGACATATCGCTTATGCGCGAGAATCGTGGCAACTTTCGGCAATTTGAGCTGCTACCTTACTGCACTGCATTAGCATTGCTATCAAAAGTAATATCATTGGTTACCAAAATAATGTCCAGTTATTACGTGGATTGGGCTGGTTGGTTTGTCATCCTTCAACTTATACATCGCACTAAGGAAAGGAAAGAAACAGCCAAGCAGGCCATGTACCAGCTCCATCACGTTTCATTTTTTTTTTTTACATTTACTCTCTCGACTCGAGGCAACGGTGCTTTGACGACTGTGGCTTGGTGTTGCTTTCACCAAATCGTTTGCCTTCCGAGTCGGCATGGCAGAGACTGCTGCTTGCAGCCAGTGTGACAGCGAAGAAACGATAGACCACGTTCTTTGTTGCTGCCCTCGCTACAGCTCGCACAGACTGTCGCTAGCTGCTGTGTTAGCCCGCCTTGACGACAGACCCCTGTCGGAACAGTCAGTGCTGGAATGCCGACCCGAACTGTCTGCACAGCGAAAATCCTTTAAGGCCTCAACTTTTAGGGGCGAAGCTCCTTAAAGCGGCACCCGTGCGTCCCTCGTAGTGCGCAACCAGTCTTAACGCTAGTACCAGATCTTGACCTCCAAGGTGGTGCCGGTGGGAGATTTCTCCTGTGCGTTGTTGAACAATAAAAAATTCGCAGCGTGCGCGTTAACTAAAAGCCGAATTCTTCTGTCTCTCATTCCCCTTTAGCAGCCATTGGCATGTTCCAGTAGGAAACGTTAGTAGAAGTAGAAGTGTAAGTGTTAGCTAAAAGCCGACTTCTTCTGTCTCTCATTCCCATTAGCAGCCATTGTTTACCTCCAAGGTAGTGCCTGGTGAGATTTCTCCTGTGCGTGATTAAACAATGAAAATTTTGTTCAAAACGCCGTTGATTGATGAAATAAACCAACGAGAGACGCCACATGTTTTCTAAAAGCAAAACGAAAAGACGCCAGCTGCTTAACGAAAGACGCCAGGTGTTTTCTAAAGCAATGGTTTTCTAAACAATGAAAATTCACAGCGTACATGTAAAATTAAAGTGGGCTGCAAGTCGTCATAACTCTCATCGAACCTTTAGTATAAACGCGCCCGATCTCACGTCGGTGATGATGTACTGGGCAGAATTCAAGGAAGATTCACGGTTTACCGATGAACCTCCGCAGCTTCGCCCACTCATCATCATTCACTCCGTGGATATGCTGTGATTTTTTTGCGTGCCAGTGGCCTATTGAATAGGCTTTAGTACTCCCGCTCTAGAGCTTCCTTTTGTTTATATCTTTTCTTTTATCGCGCGCCTGCTCTTGTATCCGCTGTCCTTTCCATCTTTCTTTCCCTTTCCCCCTCCCCTTATTGTAGGGTAGCAAACCGGATGCTACAATTCTGGTTAACCTCCCTGCCTTTCTCTCGTTTTATTATCTCTCTCTCTCTCTCCGTCTTGCGCTGCACTATTTTAGGCTTCAATGAACTAATGTTATCTTTGAACGCAGCCGTTCCCGTTAACAATATTATTTCCTTTAGAAAGTTTTTTGATAGACATAGCCGTTATTCTTTGACACGCGGGCACATGACGCCTGTGCATCTAGACTACCCAGGTATATTCCCGCATTAATTTCCACAGGGCGTAATCTGCTCGTATGACACATTAGGACCACGAACGCCTCCTCCTGACAACCCGTCCAAAAACGCAAGGGCACAAAGCATTGCGTGTGACTACTGGGTTGGCGAGTATCGAGCGGACCCATATCGGTCGGTCTATTGGTTTGAGTCGCGGCCATGCCAATAGAAAAATTTCACCGATGACGAAGATAATCCTTGGCAGGGAGTTTGAGCGAGTGTCCCGATTATACGATATAAGTGGAAAGTAATTTTAGACAGAAACGTCTGTTTATAGCTAAGGCAGCATCGAGATTTAACAGCTAAGCAGTTTAACGTCGAAGTTAATCCCTGCAGAGCGTAACGCAGCTCCAGTGGGTATGGGCCAATAAAACTGGGAAAGCCGCTCCGGTGCAATAAAAATTAAGAAGCTGTCTACAACAAGCCTAGCGCGTATGTGCCAAGCGGACAAAAAGATTTGTTCCAGGGGCTCGTTTCTTTGTTAGACAAAGCCAATAAAACGAACAGACAATGAAGCCAAGGAAAGCATAAGGGACATTATTTGTTGTTTTTAAATGTAGTGTGATGGTTATTACCTGCATTGAAAGGAATGGAAGGGCACGATAGCGAAAGTTGTTAAACGGTGCATATAGTGTCAATACTACTCTAGAGCAATTCAAGCCATGAAATAGCAATATCGTTCCATCAGCTCCGCTCTTCAGCGAGTCTTCACGACGTTAATTCAGCGAAGCTGCTTCATCTTTTTTTTTTTTTCATTGATGGCGCGATCTATGAATTCCTCACTGTGCAGGTACAGCTTGGGCGGCGGGAAGCCCTGGACTCCGGTGTTGGTATCGCTCAGCTCAGGGAGTTCATTTAGCAGAGGTGGCAGTTGGAATACCAGTAGTTACTACGCTGTTCGTCCAGGAATAACTGACTGATGCTGCTTTGTATTACGGTTAAGAGGTTGCTATGAACAGTCTGCCTGGCGCGAACAATATATTGGCGGCGCACCACATCGATTCATGGGTGCGTTCGACAGTAGTCGCCACAGGCAGACCTCGGCTCATGAACCACTGTTTCCAAGTACGACAACGGCGGACGCGCTCACCTCCCACAATCCTGATCAAATCATCGGTGAACTAACGATGATGCGCTAACGCGACGTCACCTCCTAACAGAAGCAGACGAGCGACCGATTTTGTAGCGCTAAGTTTTCTCGGCTGCAAACCCATTTCGTCCCGTTCCTGCTCATGCTTCGATTATACCTTCCTTCGCTTCTCTTATCTCACTCTCTTCGCCGTCACTATCACACCGTCACTCATACTAGGCTGCGCCTCCGCATTGGCTCTTTCAACGTTCCGCGTGAACATTGTTTGTGCAGTTGTAGCGACAACGCAAAACGCACGAACAGGCGTCTCTTAAGAGCTGCGCTCAAAAAACGCCAGGCCTGCGCGAAAAGCGCAGCACAGTCACAGCGAAAGCTGGAAGAGCGGCATTTCTAGAGCCTGTTATAAACTCTCCTGTGGCTACTAATACAGGTACATTAGCAACGTACCCACTACGCAACAAAGCGTAATTTTTGAGAAGTTGGGAAGCACCCAGCACGACATTATTCGTTGTTCTGCGGAGAAGCGAGGTACCATATGTAAGCGATTATGTGCAGTTTGTTGATGCGGCGGTTGATGACGATGAATAATTATGGTTGCGCCCTTTGTAATGGGTTGGAAGCTTTAAACGACCCACTAGTTACGTAATGCATATTGTGTGACGCCCGGTCGTTATTTAACTGTCCCACCACGCTTTATAACACACTTTAACCAGAGAAACGTAGAACGAGAGAGAGAGAGAGAGAGAGAGAATTGACTTTATTGAGACCCTGAGGAAATGGATCATGGGAGCCTTATGGGCTTCCTTGGCAACCAACAGAAGTGCACTTGCGAGGAACCCACTACGCTATAAATCATTGTAATTTTTGAGAAGTAGGGCAGTAGGCACTGTGCCATTTTTCGTCATTCTACAGACAGCCGTGGTACCTGCTAAACGCATGTAAGGCATTATGCGCACTTTGTTGATGCTGTGCGTGATGACGATGAAGAATTATGGAAGAGCTCTTTGTAATGGGTTGGAAGCATTCAACAACCTACTCGTTGCGCAATTCGCATTGTGTGATGCCTGGTTACAGAATTCGCGTTGTGCGACGCTTGGTGCTTATTCTACTCTTTTACCACGCTATATTGCATATGCTAATGTGGTTCCTTCCCGACATGAAGCCTGTATAGGACCTTTTTACAAAGCAGTTTCAAGCACCGGCATGGCTCAGAGGTTGAATACTGGGCTCCCACGCAGAGGGCCCAGGTTCGAACCTCGTTCCATCCTGGAATTTTTTCTTATTTAGTTTTTTTTCTTATTTCGAGCGATACTGGTTACGGAGACCGGCGGCGGCGGCGGCGGCGGACAACTACGGCACCAAAAGCGGCCGGTGAAATGATCTCATAACAGCTTTCGCTGTAAAATTCTTGCGCATCTACGTCAAACAGCCAGCGGGATATTCCGTCATGGAAGGTTCTAATCCGCTGTAGCAAAGACCTTTGTGTATGTACCTAACTGCTGTCCCAGTACGCCCCTTGTACATCATCCGCACTGATAACTTACTTATTATCACGTAGTACACCCCGTGATGCGCATTTTAATCTAGTAACCTTCGTATTAAGAAGACATGCTCTGGTGATGTGTCTAGAGTAAAGTCCTGGTGTAACAGCCACCCTGCCTTACTTTTAAGGAACAAACCGCTCATTGCATCGCTGTATCTACAACACTGACAGGTATTGCCGATACACCGGAGGACCTTCACGATGTCGTTTCACTTGCTTGCCAATCAGACTGAGGAGACTTTATTGACATTAGTTGAAGAAGAAGACAAGTCACTAGCCGTGTGGGAACTGGACGTCTCTTGCTGCATCGTAGCCAATCCGGACCGATTGCTTCAATGTCTACGACGGTGCACTATGTTACGCAAGCTACACTGCGTTGCGTGCCCGTTCAAGGCGAGCGATATGTTGTCTTTGCTGCTTCAGTTGCCATTCCTAACGAGTCTGCACTTCTCCCTTGTAGCGGAGCACGATATAGCCGGTGATATGACCAGCATTCTCGCGCAATACGCGCAGGGTCACACAGCTTCCAGTGCAACAGGGTGGCACTTCCAGTCTTCGCAGCATGTATGCCGAGGTGAGGGACGACAGCAATTTCGCACTTCTCGAGGCTTTCGTGTCTTGCTGCCCGAATCTGTCCGATCTGCATGTGCACTTCATGCGCGGGCAGTTGTCGTACGCGGTTCTGTACTGCGAGGAAATCATCGACGCCCTCTCAACGGTTAAAAATTTCACCTTCTCTTCAGATGTTCAGGCCTGTCTACAGCTGGAAATACCCGCGGCGTTGGACATGAAGACTTGCTTACAAATATGCTCAAACGTTGTTTATGTCAAGTCGCGCTTCCGTGACTACAGTTGCGCTCAACTCAATCACCTTGCGTCCGGAGACGGCAGTGCTGACATGCCACCGCAGCTTGTATTGCTAGCCGTTTACGTACCCGAGCTCCTGGCCCAACGCATCCACCTCGCCTGCCGCATACGCCGCTGGACATCGGTGAGTCGTCTCTGTCTCGTCCTAGTTCCGCAAGAGCCTGAGGGCACCGACTATCCGGCAGTGGGTGTCGAGTTCGTTCCCTGTCTTCGCGAATTCTTCACTACCGCTGTGAGCAACCTGCTAGAGCTGAACGTCAACTCCTTCCACTTCGGTCGAGACCTTGACCTTACAAAGCTCATACGAGACGCCAGTACGAACACTCTGAAGGCGCTCTCCGCTTCGCCTTGCGGACTTTGCCATCCGTCCGCGCTTCAGCGTCTTATCAGCAGCTGCCCGGCACTCGAGGAACTGGACGTGCGTGTGTACCACCGAGGTAGCTTGGTCCGCTGCGTTGTTTGCGAAAGCCCGTTTGCCCTGCACGCCGACGACGTGGCCTTGCTGAACGGCAACTCCCCTAGCAAGCAGTTCCGGCTCACCCTATGCGACTTGCCTAGACTGGAGTCTTTGAGGTTTCTTCAACGCTGCAGTGTGACAGAGCTGCGGCTCTTCAACTGCCCCGAGACGGTCCGCGAAGAGTATGCGTCGCTGGGAGTGCTGCTTGCTGGCAACAATAATCTCCGGTGCCTCCAGCTCCAGCAGGAATGGTTGCCACTCTGCGATCAGTCCATCATAGTAAGTTTTCTTTTCAGTACCTTTGAATCAAGTGTGTGTCGTCGGGGCTCACTGTGGAAGGGCTCCTATTGCTGGAGGGAAATTGTGTGGATCAACCACCCTGTACTATCGAACAGCTTGCTGACAACACATGACTTAGGAAACGTTGTTTTTGCATGCTCAGCTAAAAAGACAGAGACAGGGAAGATCATGCTCATGCGCTGAGTATACAGTGCCTACTCTTCGTGTAAAAATTTAAGCCTTTACGTCTACTTATGTGAACTATTCCCGCCGATGCAGATTAGCGCGTAGGTTGTCGCACTGCGAATCTCTAGCTCAAGGGTTTGAATAGCGGCGAAATGCAAAGAGTACCCGGGGTTCCTGATAACCATATCTTTGTTTTCTCATGTATCCCCCCCAACCCCAGCAGTTCTGATTATTACTTATACTAATATGACCGGTAATCTTCTCATGTGGTAAGGGGCCAAATGTTTTCGCGTCTTCGGTGAAATTGTGATGTTATGTCCCCCCCCCCTCACTTCGGGCAATACATGTTCTTAGCTGTCAATTTTAGGACGTGCGGGCAACATGATAAAATCATACTATTGCATGACGTCTTCGTGCACTATCGTGTTAGCCACACAACTTATACACTCAGTGACTGGCCCAAAATTGCGAATCGCTAAAATTTCAAATTCAACATGCATAATGGTGCGCCGTGTAGCCTGCGCAGTATTTCGAGATTCTTTTTCATCATGCGCTGGTTGTTCTTGTGCTCAACGTAATTAGTGAGTTAGCGTCTGCGACAATAATTTTGTAAGTTTAGAAAGGAATAGAAAGAACATACTAAAACGAAGATTACGTGACAGTGTTAAAAGCGTGGTAAGGCCGGAGTTATCGGTCATTTTCGTTACTGAAGCTGTCATGTACTAAGAGCTCGCCTTAAACGCCTTGAAATGTCTCTTAAAATGATCGTATGCCACAGGTGGCACGCTCGCCCAGGCAAACGACGTATGGTTGTAAGTACGTACTCTCTGGCCTCTAAGCAGTGTACGGTATTTTCGCTTAGCACGTGGGATCAACATGACGTTTATTTTAGTGTCATTTAGAGGAGCCCACATCTAAACAAAAAGGTGTTCAAGTTACGGAACAGTGAAATGACTTGTTTCCACAATGCAGCTGTGGCTTAGCTTGCGCGCGTCGTTCAAGTTTCGAAAGTGGAGCTTCGTTTTCAAGTGTGAGTTGATCGCTTTTTCTGTAAATGAGCCGCGCCTGCAACCAAGAACACTTCTCTAGGACAACCTTAAACAGCTTTACCTATAATATATAAGTTTGGTCATTCTTAATTACTGGTACATAATCTGTCAGACGTGTACGTAACTTTCTCGGGGTTTTATTTTCTTCGAGCGATTTTATCCTTGAACAACTTTGACCTTGTATTTAGTATTTAGCGCTGAGCCAGCGCTCGAGTTTTCTTTTCCGTGTATTTTTTTCGCTACGTTCTTACAATAGAGACGTCACCACTAAGCCAGTTTACCGTTCTTGGGCGCGTCATAGCCGCAGTACAGATGCGCAACATGTTTACGGCGCCAATTTACTGCAGCTCTTGTGTTACGAGTTGAAATCGCTATATGAATATAAGCCACGTCGTACTGTGTCTCCGGATTTATTTGAAGTATCACGCGTCCTTCAATTTCAACTTAGGGAGGAAGTACTCGGGTGTTTCTGCATTGCGCCTACAGAGAAATGCGACCGCTGTGGCTTGTGACCGGAGGAGCGGATTGCAACTTGCTATCGCTACGCGTTAGCCGCCCTAAGCTCCTGGGTTAAGTTGCATAATATTGCGATAAGAATTCAAGTGTGCCAATTTCATTCTTTCGCGCTTGCGCGTACTGCTTCTGCTTCCGTTTTACAGCGAAAGCTCTTGCGAGATTACAACAAGGGGCGTTTTTGGCGCCGTAGTTGTCCGCCGCCGCCGGTGTCCCTAACCACTATCGCACGAAATGAGGAAAAAAAACAAAATTAGAAAAAAAATATCCAGGATGGAACGAGGTTCGAACCTGGGCCCTCTGCGTGGAGCCCAGTATTCGACCTCTGAGCCATGCCGGTGCTTGAAACTGCTTTGCATAAAAACCCTATACAGTTGTCACACCGAGAAGGAACCACATTAACATATGTAATGTAGTGTGGTGGAAGAGTAAAATGACAACCAGGCGTCACACAAAGCGAATTCTGTAACCAGACGTCACACAAGGCGAATTGCGCAAAGCGTGGGCTGTTGAATGCTTCCAACCCATTACTAAGGGCTCTGCCATAATTCTTCATCGTCATCAGCAACAGCATCAACAAAGTGCACAAAATACCTTACAGATGTTTAGCGGGCACCACAGTTCTCCGCAGAATGACGGAAAATGGTATAGTGACTGCTTCCCTACTTCACAAAAATTATGATGATTTATGGCGTAGTGGGTTCGTCGCAAGTGCACTTCTATTGGTTGCCAAGGAAGCCCATAAGGCCCCCATGATCCATTTCCTCGGGGTCACAATAAAGTTATTTCCCTCTCTCTCTTTCTCACGTTACCGTATGTTACAAAGCGTGGTCGGAGAGTGAAATAACGACCGGGCGTGACACAATGCGAATTACCTAACTAGTGGGTCGTTTAAAGCTTCCAACCCCTTACAAACGGCTCAGCCGTAATTCTTCATTATCAACCGTCGCATCAACAAAGTATACATACTGGCTTACAGATGGTACATCGCTTCTCCGCAGAATGAAGAATAATGTCGTGGTGGGTGCTTCCCAACTTCACAAAAATTATGATTTATGGCGTGGTGGGCACCTTGCTAGTGTACTTGTATTAGTAGCCCTAAGAGAGTTTATAACGGGCTCTAGAAATGCCGCTCTTCCAGCTTTCGCTGTGACTGTGCTGCGCTTTCCGCACAGGCCTGGCGTTTTTTGTGATGCATATATTGAAATTTACAGCAGCTCTTGAATTTTTTTCGGACCCGGTTTGGCCACTCTTTTACGACAGATTTCTGCCTAGTATGCCATGCAGCTTTAGAAGTCTGCATACATCTACCTGACCTACATGTAACAGCGGTTAAGCACAAGTTCGTAAGTTACTGAAACCAATTTAGAACATAAGTTTAGCTTAATCGCGGCCCTTGAAAAACTTCGCGCCCTTAAATGTCAGCGATCTTGGTGTTTCGTGAAGGGGGTTAGATATCCAGAACTCTGGCATGCTATGTACAGATAATAGTGTACATGCACAGACATTCTATTACTGTTCTTCCAGAATGCATTCAGACGCGAAATTCTATTTCTGTTCTTCCAGAATACATTCAGACGAGGGATGCCATCGGCACGTCGCCTATTTTGAGCTCGCCGAATTAATGTAGTAGAGTAGTATTACATGATTTTCAAGAAAAATCACACTACAGGCTGAATGCTGTAGTCACGTCGCTAGTGTCAGTCATATAAGCTTAGTATATAACTTTTACCACAACCTAAAGGAAAATGATTGCAATGTTACCTTTATAAACAATGGCTGCTTATTTTTTAGCTACATTTCTTAACCATAGTTGTGAAGTCTATATTTACGGCGATAACAAACTTGAACCCAAATGCAAATTAAAGTGTCTTTTTCGTTTACAGAGTTTCACAAACACGGCAATTGGTGATAGCATAACAATGGCCTACGCATTTTTACTCCAATTTTTATTGAATACATATCCCTTAGTAAACAGCTTTTTAACCGCGCTCATAATTCATGCTCTTTCGCTGCATTTCACGCTCATGCGAACTAAGTAACATTCATTTACTCGTTTTTTTATCAATTTTAGTTTATAGTGAGTGGTTTCTTGAAGTGGTATACAAGCCATAGCTAGCAGTGACATACGCCTTTGGCATTTTTCTCAGGCAGTTCGCATTTGCGTTGCGTTTTCCTTAGCGCTGTAAACAACGTTTCGCACAAAGAACTCACCCAGCTTTCATCAACTGCACTCGGATGTCTACAGAGATTGGACTGTACTCTAGCTTTTACATATATTAGACTAGAACGGCTGAAAGCTTACGCGGAACAGAACAAGCACTTTAGTTTCTTTGTTTACTTGACCTATACTTTCCCAGTCTGAGCAAATGGTTCGCGCTGATTGCTTCTTTAAGAGACTGGCTGCGTTAACTGAATGAGACGCATTCTTTCCATTACAGACTAACCTGACCTGCCTGCAGAGCCTTCAATACGTGTGCCTTTTGACGGGCGCCTATGCATCGGATGAGTTTGTAAATAGCTTCCTGCACGGCTTGGACATCGTCATGCGGAACCTTAAGGTAGCGCACGTCCACTACCGCCGGCCACCAGAAGGCGCCCAGCAACGGGTCACGTGGATGAGAAACGCCAGCTGGCCACGCCTGGAAAGAGGACATGGACATGTGCTTCGGGACCAGCCTTGCGTTCTATGCTCCACAGCAACGTTCATAGGCCTCGCGAAGCCACCAACCACTGAAATCAATGTTGCCCCGTAGTGCACGCCATTTATGCGATCAGCTCTAGAATTCCAAGCTTCTTGCGTTTGGCTTATGAAGGGTACTGTGTCGTGCTGTCATTGAAACTTTTCAAAAGCATTGTGTTTTAGTATAGCATTTTAGCCTGTGACGATAATGAACCAATCAGCTGGGACTCTTTATAAATTGACGTAGTGCTGCTAGCACAAATATCTCCGCACTAACATGATATCTGAGTCGACAAACATTCAAGGTCCAGTAAAACTTCTTGTGCGGATTGCTGTTGCAAAATCTTACCCCAGTTGCACTTTGTGCGAAATCTGCAGAACCTGCGGAGCCGCGGTTGTCTTCTTTCCCTTGTGATTTGTTGTGATTTTGTGTAGGTGTCTGTGCTTACGCTGTTTGTAAGGTAGAGATGCAGGAAAGGGACCTGTGGCAGCCCATGCCACACCCACGACTTCTAGTGTTACTTTAGGCCCTATTTACGCTCATGTCCTCCTTCGCCGTTTCATTGTGTAATTACCCCTGTGCCCACGACAGAGGCAGTTACAGCCATCTATGCATGAGTGTCCTCCAAACCGCAGCGTGACATGCGACGCGGACCCTGATCTGTCGTGAGGCCCCGCTCTAGAACAGCTCCCGAACGACTTTGTATCGAACAGCTCCCGAACAACTGCGGAACCACTTTGTATCGTTGTTGCACACCTTTTACCTTAGCTTGTCAAACAGACTTTATCATGATAATGGATTCACGACTCTGACGATTTATATTGGCATGCCACTCATTTCCTTTTTGTTTTTCACTATTGTTCAAACCAGCTGGCAACATTGACGACGGCACGTATTTATTTCTCCACCACGCCTGAAAAATTTTAGTATATTACGAGGGCAGAGTAGTCACATCGAGCAACTGCACGATGACGTGAAGAAGTGCTTTTTGCCTGACGTGTTGTGTCTTTAACATTCACTTACCTCTGAATAAAGCGTATGAATGAAGTTACCGATCAGCCTTACTGCTTGTTCTTAGTGAGCCTACATTACGCGACCACGAACGAATAATGGTTTACAATAAAATTCGCGTATTGCACGGATCTATGTGTTCATTGCCACAAAAATTCAAATACTGACTGCGCAGTCGGACAGTAGATAGGGTCAATTACTTTCAAGAGAATTCTACAAACGTGAAGTTCTTTTTAGATTAGATATGTAGATATTACAACCACTTCCATAATAGAGTTTAGTATATATTTTACTGTTCCCGTGAATGTAACAATTGAATATGAATCTTTGGTCAAGCACATTTATGCGTGATTGCGCGTTTAGAGGGTGCCCCAGCTAACTTTCGAGAGAGTTTAAAGGTATGCCGGCGCACTTTACAACGGCGTGATCAAATGCATGTTGCTGACTATTGCGTAGAGTACGTTAAAGCAACGAAGCCGGTCGAAAAAAGCCTATTAGAATGTCTGAGGCCGGCTTCCAAAACGTCCGATTTGGCAGTGTCTGACTTTCTATCTATTAAGTGTTAGTGTTTTTCTGCTTACTATAGATGCCCGCGAATTAAAAAAAAATAATAAATGCCACGTGACGTACCCTTTGCGTGCCGTAATTGCAATGCTCCATCCGTTCCGCCTGCAGACGACCACAGCATTCGGCCACGCGTGCTGGGGCTTAAAGGGCCCCTCGCCACCCAGCGTTCAAAGACGAGGGAGTGGGTTCCTCCTTGCCTTCACTATACTCTTCATACAGGCCATATCTCCCTCTCGCCATTGATTTCTTAAAAGTACGTGCACCATGTCAGCACTAAGTGCTGACCCTATCAAGATTTCGCTCTTGTCGGCTACTCGGTGTTATCTCTGCGAAGTCGCAAACACAGAAAATGAAGTGAAATCAGTTCATCGCGCACGATAGTCATGCGAGGCAAGGAAGAACGGATGGGCGGCTGCATGGCGAAGCAGTACAGGAGACCATTCACATCTGATATTTCGCGTATATGAACCAATTGAGAATATGTACTATATAGACGTCACGGGAATCACTGTTCTGCGTCACGAAGTGCGCTAGAAAGACGAGAAACGCCAGGAGAGATTATTGCGCTCCTTTTTCGCATTTTCAGAGGCTGGTGAGGGGCCCTTTAAAGTGCGACAGGACAGCGGCGATGCCTGTGCAATGACGAACCTGTAGCTAGCGGCAGCACAAGCGATAACCGCTGCGTCTGATTTTCGCTGTCACGAACTACGGCGAGCAAAGCATATTGCTTGCGTGCGGAAGGTTAGAGGGCACTGCAATATAGTGCCTAAGCGGCCGTGTCACGCATTATCTTTTTGTATTTTGCGGGCATTTGAAGTAAGTGGAAATACACGAATACTGCATAGATAAAAAGTTAGAAACTGACAAACCGGGCGTTTTGCAAAGCGATAAACAACTTTACAATTGAAACTTCTTGCACTGTTCGTTGCCTTAGGAGTTAAATAATAAATCTTACCCAATAAAGCAGTTAAGCAGAACGCAAAAAGATAGCGTGACGCACTGCATGCATTAGTGAGCAACATACATTTGGTCGCGTCGTCACAAAGTGCATTGGCATATTTTTAAACTTTGGCTATAGTTAGCTGGGAATCTTTGTATGTTTCAGTGTGGCACTCACTGTGCCTAGTGTATCCCACTTCAGAGGTGCTTGTAAGTATCCTCAAATTGTTAGTAGGCTTCGAGCGGCACAAAAGAAGCAATCTGGGGAAAGGAATCGTTAAGACATAAATAAGCAAGGCCACTTGTGCGCAGTATACCATTTTTAAGCCGTTGCATCACAAGGTAGCTTTCTCGCACGGTAGTCCTTCGACCGTAAACGTTTAACGTGCAGTTTTGCCGATCACCTGAAATTGATTGCTCATCTCGTTCTTAGAACAGCTGTAAAACATTTCACTCAGTTTTTGGGCGCATGTGACAGTGTTTTGCATGCGAGACCACCGCCTCTCTCATGGCCTTCAGTTACAACATGTGATATTTCCGGTTGTTTTTTAATAGTCAGCGTTTGTGTTGCTTCGGTCTATTCTCTTGTGTCTGTGTTCGCACGCCCTACCTTTTTTAATAATAAATCTCAACCAACTGGCTCAGCTTTCTTTCATGTTATACTTATTAGTGTTATGGCTCACTTGTCGATTATTTTGTACAAACCCAATGCGCATGTTCTTATCACATCACTGTACTTTGAAGAATATTTTGCGACAGTTAAATGAGCCCTCACTACAGCAGGGAAAGGGAGCTTTCTACCAGCCGCGAGATTCGCTCACTAATATGCGACACATCTTGTCTCCAGTCACTGTTTACAATTTCCATGCGCAGTAAAAATGCGCCGCAATTAGAAAATGCTACAATGAAGGGTATGAACGAGTGTGGCTCAAAAAAAGAAAAAAAGATTTATGATGCTACGTTCGCCTCGTTAATCTATACAACAAAAATTTAGAGGAGTACTCGAGAGAGCGTCTCGGCTACCTCGAGATTCTCGAGAAGCACACCGAGGATCCTCTCCATTCGAGGAGCGTTTCGAGTCGAGGACGATTTATGCAACGCGAAACAGTCTTCAAGGAACCCTTGAAGTCGTATTTCGAGTCGAGGAACGTTTGTGAATACGGGTCTTAGACGGGTCACTCAGGAAACTTGTCCGTAACACATAACACGATGCGCTTTATAAGCAATCAGACATTTAAAAAAAAAAAACCTTGGTGAGTTTCGAACCTGCGACCTCACGTTAGGAAGCCGAATATCTTGGCTGAACATGCATGCTGGAAGTGTACGTACACCTCTGATCTAATTGACATGTTGAAGGCGGTGTACACGTGGCAAGTTCATCTGTTCACTTGACGGAGAGGCTCGCTGAGACAACGCAGCATATAAAACAAAGAGTGAACATGTGCCTGCTTTACCACAATTCCAACCGAGCGAAAGCTTCCCATAATTGAATACCGGTGGTGTAGGAACACTACAAGGCAGCGGGAGCACTGACTACGTCAGAAACGGGAACAGCTAAAGGCGCAGAGGAGTACGCCTAAGCACTCTACAGACTGACGAACGCTGGACAGAACATGAAAGAAACCACACCGATTCCGCCTAAAACTGCGTTCCGGGGACGGCCGCTACCTACAAAGAAAGAAAGAAAGAAAGAAAGAAAGAAAGAAAGAAAGAAAGAAAGAAAGAAAGAAAGAAAGAAAGAAAGAAAGAAAGAAAGAAAGAAAGAAAGAAAGAAAGAAAGAAAGAAAGAAAGAAAGAAAGAAAGAAAGAAAGAAAGAAAGAAAGAAAGAAAGAAAGAAAGAAAGAAAGAAAGAAAGAAAGAAAGGCAATATACATCGGGCACGCCAACGCCAAGCTTCGCTTGCCCCCGTCTCCCTCACTGGGGAAGGGCTCCTGAATTTTTTTGTGTCAGTTTCGGATGTGTTGATTCGCGGCGCAGTTCCAGTAATGACGCTGCGCGTTACACATCCGCTTAGGCATTGTCACATGCCGTGATGATGTTTGTTGCAAGCAGTGCAGGTTACGAATTGTCGGACTTGTGCGTGAGAAATACCTTCCTCATTTCCTGGCGCTAGCACCTTGCGACATTAAGTTCTTTGAGGAGCACACCTGACTCACCACGGAGTCGGTTTGTGCGTAAGTTCGAAAATACCCTAAACAAAAATAAATTGCCGTAAAAAAGGGAGAGTTAGGGGTTGAATAAGATATATATGTCATAGGAGCATAAGTATAGACAGAGAGAGAGACGGATTGAATGGACACGACAAGCGCAATCGATTGCGCTTGTCGTGTCCATTCCGTTCGTCCGTCCTCTAGCTTTGTTAAGTCCCAGTTAACTGTAGCGCAATTCCCTCCCAACATGCACAACCAACTAGCCCAATTTCTAACTTTGCTGACGTCCTAATATGACATCGCTTTCCTATAGATTGTTAGTCTTTTTATTACACAACCTTGTTAAGTATTCATTTGGTCCACAGGTGTTGTTTGATTCAAAAAACGTTTTACTCCGACTTAAACAGCCTTAGACCACCTCCGAAGTTTTGTTAACGTTTGAAGTACACACACGCAGAATGCCGCCACGACCAACAGTGCCAATCGCGGCAGCGCTACGCGCCGCGGGCGCACCACAAAATAAAAAAAAAACATGGTTGCTCCTTCCGTCATAGGAATCGGTACAACACGAAAGTGAAACTTGTCTTTATAAAAGTGGGCCAATGGTAATTGTACATTGATCAATGAGAGATTTCACAAAGACTGTCGGTGTTTCACGGCTGTAGCACCGTTTGATGTGGACGCACCTACGTTGACGCCTGGTGGCATATCTCCATCACGACGACTAGCGTTAATGATTGAGATTAAAACTTTGTGGTAGCTGAAGTAGGTAACATAAACACGGCCACATCGTACGGTGAAACCCGCATTTATATAGATGGCAGGAACAAGCGCATAATCACTAGTACTCGATTTGCACTCATGGAAAGTGTCGCGATTTGAGGAGAGGAACGGCAAGGTGTGCGCTCTCCAGTGATTGGGTAGCCTGCTTATTGGATAGCGCTACAGAAATGCGAGAGGCAGAGCTCGTAGTTTGAGCCTTGAACGCGCGAATGTGTCCTACTGCCACTGGCGCGTCTCACTCCAACAAAGTACTCGCTCAAACTGTATTCGAATGAAATACAGTAGAAATATGGAAGACCAGCCTCCGCTGCGCTGAGTAGGGTGCTTCGATGGAAGGCTGGCGTCGATGCGCCCAAGAGCTGAGACTACTGAAGCGCGTCCTGTCGGCGCTTGCTAATGTCATGACCATGGCCTCCGCAATCGGCGCCGACAGCGAGGCGCGCTGCCACTGCCGATCGCGGAGGCCATGGTAATGATGGAGTACTTAATTTCACCTCTCCAAGACGGCGGCACCGCCCCAGGCCAAAAAGGTCACTTTTAAAAAGAGAACATGTGAAACATATATTTTTTTATTCTTTTTTTCTTTTTATTTTTGGCTTATATATACATGAATCTACATATACGGGACATGACGGTGACAGCGAAAACCCGCCTAGAGTGCTCATATAACTGCTATCGCAATGATATCGGTGCACGTCAAAGAACTCCAGGGGCTCAAGATTAATGAGGAACGCATGTAGGCAGAAAATAACCTGTCCTCATCCCTTTAGGTTAATAACCTAACCCTATAAAGCGCCTCAACTACAACCTGAAAGCTTTTCTTAAAATCGAAGGCATAAAGTCTTTCCATCAATCTATTCGTCTAGACCAGACGCACCCTTGATAGTAGTCTCGAAAACACCAGCGCCGACTCCTTGAAAGCAGCCGCTTATCATTCCTGCTGACAGACAAGCCATGGCTGTAGCCAGCCTGTCCGAGCACTTTCTTGCGTGACTACACAGAAGAATAATCGGTCGGTCCTTATCTCGGACCAGGGGATGAGTCATCTAAAGCCACGCTGCATTACAGCTAACCCTGCTCATTGCGTGCACTGCACTCTGCTAACATTCTCGCCATCACGCCGCGCTGCCAGATATTGAATCTCCCATTCTGCCTCACTGTGCGCCTCTTCATTTAACCTTGGTACCTCTTGCATTTATCTCTTTCCCGATTTCTACGGAATCATTTTGAAGTAAGCAGGAATGAATATAAAGAGGATGTGGTCTTTCCCTGTTTCACTGAGTTCTTTGTGAAGATCGTTAGGGGTTTGACGCGTTTGCTTTTCCTTGTTTTCTGCTTTCACATATTAGCGTCTTCTTGTTTCTCAAGGAGTGGTATGGAGCTCGCGAGCTCTCGCGTTCAGTTTTCCCTTTCCTTTTTCATCCCCCTTCCCAACTAGACAGGCTTAGGAGGAGTAAAAGTAGTAAAACTGATAGTTAGGCGAGTTGGTATGAATTCATGTTTGAAATTTTTTTAGCGCGCACAAAAGACGAGGACACAGAAAGAAGGTACAAACAAGCGCTTACTCACAACTGATTTATTTTTTGAAAGAGACTAAACCTGCTTAGCTGCCCTACCTTGGATGCCCCCTTGGTGACGTGCGCACGGGCAGCGGCCAGCTCCATTGGCGTCCCGCAATAGGATCTTGCCACTCAAGAATGCATGCGTGTGTATTACAGAGCTACTCTTTGGCTAATTTTCTGAAATAAAAATGTTTTCTACCACCACCACCACCACCCCGTCATTTACACTGCTACAACCGTTAAATGGCACGCCCTTAAACAAACGGGAAAGGCCAATCTAAAAACTGTGGCGACCTTCACTTAGCCAAACGAAGAAAGAAAAAAAAACACGCTGGTGTAGCTTTTTTTTTTGTTCTTTTGAGTCAGCTGCAGTCCGCCACATTTATTTAAAATATTGACTATTCCATGATGTCGGCAATCTGTATTTAAATAGGCAGTAGAAGAAAGCTTGCTGTGACAGTGATTAGCCTTTGAGGTTGAGGTTTCAAAACTTTTTTTAAGAACATTCCCTTTTCTTCCCGTTTCTTTCTTTCCACGCTTCTGGACTAGCAACTTTCACTGATATTTTTCAATTTTTTTTCCCTACATATCCCATTTCGCTGCCTCCAGGACACTGTGCCCTTACGCCACTGTGTCCAATAAGCGCCATTACTACGGTCCCGCACTGCGTCATGTCGTTTCATGCTTTGTTGAGAGGAAAAAAAACACTTCGAAGCGCATAACTATGAACTATGACACTGCTCCGCAGTTTGAGCTTCCCATATAGGCGGGCCAATTCATAAATCTCGCGCATCTCGTGAGCCTTCGAAACGACCAGCTTAAATTATCGAGAGCCAAGCCACGTGGGCCGGCTCAGTAGTATCGACGTAAGCACTTTCTCAACACAGCGCGCAATCCCGTGCGCGTTCCTCCACGCGTTTATAGATCACATAAATTGAAGATAAGACCCTTTCTGTGCACTCGGCAAAACACGGGAATATTTGAAGGAAAGGGGGAGAGAGAGAGAGAACAGTGAGAAAGGAAACACAGGGAGGTTAACGAGAAGAATTCTCCGGTTTGCTACCCTGCACGTGGGAAGGGGAAAGGGGGTGTAAAAGAATAAAAAATAAGAAGAAGAGGAAGAGCTGTGTCGACAGCACGCGACAAAATACAACAACAACAACAACAAAGCAAAGTCATGACCGTAGTCCAAGTAATGTATATAGAGAGAGGCGATTGAAGTCGGCAGCGCCCTTGAGCAACAGGAGGTTTTGCTGCCGACTGCGCGAAAGATTACTGTCCCTTGGGTGATTCCACGAGAGATCGAACATGCCTGTCCGGTCGCATTTTTTGTTTTGCCTGGGTTTTTTATATGTTGTGTGGGCACATTCAAAGTGCACGGAACTGAAAATTTTATTTCCAAGAAACGCTCCCAGCGCGCCAAAAAAATATTTGAAGGTGGCGGCGCGTGCCTCCTGTTTTTGCTCACTGCAATGTTTTCGGATTTCACGGCCGAATTTAGCGCGAACTATAAATGATGTGTCGAAAATTTCTTTTGTTGGTTTTAATACGCATTACTGTGAATTACATCCATGCTTTTTTATGCCGTCCTCAAAAAGAAGAAAATATGAAAAAATGGCAAACACGGCCGAAATCAGAAAAGGGTCCTAAGTTTGAGGCGCCTTGGCGCCTTTACTATTTCAAACAGAAACTTGAAAACAGTGTCACCTATAGAAAAGAGCCTTTGCAACATTTATACGGAAGATCATTTTCCTACAGGCAGCGCGAAAAAAGAAAAAAATAGTTAAAGAACCGAGTTTTTTCAAAAAAGTACATTTTCAAAAAACAAAATAAAAAAACTCCGGTCTCAATTTTGACGGCAATTTTTTATCGAAGACCGCTTATGTCAATGAACACACGGTTTTAATATCATATGTCCTCATTTGCTTTGTTTACGAGATATAACTGGCCAAAATGACCCTTGCTGTGAGTGCTCACTTCAGTGCGACTGATGGTTGTTAATAGCTTGCTTTGTGCGTAAATCGCAGTTTTATTTATTCTGCTGCAGCAAAACCTTGCTTTGGTGGCTTTTCGTCAAGAAAAATGTGTTCTCAGATTTTATTTGTGTCTAGCGTGCGAAAAAGTGGGCGGCTGCCGCCCTCTAAATGGCTCACGTGTAAACAGTTTGCAGCCTACAACCTCGCCTACAATCATCAGAGGAAAGATGGGCGCGCCTGTTCAAGATATCAACCGCTTCTTCTTCCTGAAGGAATGCCTGGTCTACCTCATCGCGGTTAGATGTAGACAGGTTTTCCTTAAGGAGCCTAAAGCAATGCAAGCAGACCTCGCAGGTGTCGCGAAGATCCTCAGCCTATGACAGTAGCTTCTAGAGGTAGGCAACAACAAAAAGAGCACAGAAGAAAAATTTGTGCAACGAAAACGTTTTCCTCAGCAATCTTCTTTTTGTGAACGCGTAAATAATCGGCACAGAACAATTGGACGTAGCCATGGGCCGCGCGCATCGCGTATAGTGAACAGCTAGACCTAGAGCAAGCCGAAACGTTTATACTGAACGGCGCCGCACAAATTATCTCACACCTGCGCAGCTGTCATGAATGCCTTTCCAGAACTGCTTACGGTTTAAAATTTTATGACTAAGGGTTTCTAAGCGCTTTGGGCTGTAATATTTAATTTGTAGGCCGCACTCCTTGTCAAAATTAAGGGTAATGTCCGTCTGGTGCCACCAATGACATCTGCTGTCCTCGACGTGGGAAAGCACTTTAGTAAAGTGGCAACAAAACATCATAAATTGGGCAGCTTCGGACTCTCATGGCTTAATCATGCCGCACCGCACGTTTTCTGGCTGCTGAAACGCTGAGGTAAAGGTCGAGATGATACAGGAAGACATTATCTGCGACGCCGAAAACATGTGATAGCGGGAAGTGAAATAAACGGCTCGGAAATCATTAAGCTAACTTTTTTACAAATGTTGTTTTGGCACAGTGTGCGTCGAATGGGGAAGATGGTTAGAGCGTACAATGCATGTAATGGAAGGGAAGCAAGCAGGCAGTGAGAAAACAACTGCATAACAGAGCGCCTGCTGATTGTGGCATTTAGTTACAGATTAAGTTGGCCTTCGCTGCATACAGATGCTTTATTCTGTGTGCAAGGAGAGTTTTGACAAAGTGACCTAAACCACGTGTTCGCGGTGTCTCGCGTGCTTCTGATTAACGAATACTGGCGGGGTAAGTTGAGGTTGTAAGCTGCAAACTGCGTACGCGTTCGGCATTTAGAGAGCGACAGCAGCCCACCCCCACACACGCTAGACACTATTAAAGTTTGAGAAGGCATTTTTCTTGACGACAACACACCAGAGCAAGGGTTTACTGCAGCAAAGTATTTAAAACTAGACTTAAGTGCAATGCAAGCTGATGACAACTATCGATCGCACTGAAGTGAGCACACACAGCAAGGGTAATTTTGGCCCGTTAAATCTCGTGAACAAAGCAAATGAGGACATACATATTAACACGGTGTTTTCACTGACATAAGCACTTTTCGACAAAAAGATGTCAAAATTGAGGCCTGAGTTGTTTTATTTTTTGAAAATGTACTTTTTTGAAAAAAACTCGCTTCTTTAACTATTTTCTTCTTATTTCGCGCTGCCTGTAGTAAAACGATCTTCCGCATAAATGTTGCAAAGGCTCCTTGAAATACTTGGAAAAAAGCATGGATGTAATTCACAGTAATGCGTATTAAAACCAACAAGAAAATTTTCGACACATCGTTTATAGTTCGCGTTCAATTCGGCCTTGAAATCCCAAAACATTGCAGTGAACAAAAACAGGAGGTCTGCGCCGCCACCTTCAAATACTTTTTTGGCACGCTGGGAGCATTTCTTGGAAATATAATTTTGGGTTCCGTGCACTTTGAATGTGCCCACATAACATATAAAAAACCCAGGCAAAACAAAAATATCGACCGGACAGGCATGTTCGATCTCTCGTGGAATCACGCTTTAGGGCGGCAGCAGCCCACTTTCGCACACGGTAGAACCAAATAAAATCTGAGAACACATTTTTCTTGACGAAAAGCCACCAGAGCAAGGTTTTGCTGCAGCAGAATAAATAAAACTGCGATTTACGCACAATGCAAGCTATTAACAACCATCAGTCGCACTGAAGTGAGCACTCACAGCAAGGGTCATTTTGGCCAGGTATATCTCGTAAACAAAGCAAATGAGGACATATGATATTAAAACCGTGTGTTAATTGACATAAGCGCTCTTCGATAAAAAATTGCCGTCAAATTGAGACCGGGGTTTTTTTTATTTTATTTTTTGAAAATGTACTTTTTTTAAAAAACTCGGTTCTTTAACTATTTTTTTCTTTTTTTGCGCTGCCTGTAGGAAAATGATCTTCCGTATAAATGTTGCAGAGGCTCTTTTCTATAGGTGACACTGTTTTCAAGTTTCTGTTTGAAATAGTAAAGGCGCCAAGGCGCCTCAAACTTAGGACCCTTTTTTGATTTCGGCCGTGTTTGCCATTTTTTCACATTTTCTTCTTTTTGAGGACGGCATAAAAAAAGCATGGATGTAATTCACAGTAATGCGTATTAAAACCAGCAAAAGAAATTTTAGACACATCATTTATAGTTCGCGCTAAATTCGGCCGTGAAATCCGAAAACATTGCAGTGAGCAAAAACAGGAGGCACGCGCCGCCACCTTCAAATATTTTTTTTGCGCGCTGGGAGCGTTTCTTGGAAATAAAATTTTCAGTTCCGTGCACTTTGAATGTGCCCACACAACATATAAAAAACCCAGGCAAAACAAAAAATGCGACCGGACAGGCATGTTCGATCTCTCGTGGAATCACCCCCTTGCAACTCCGCCCAGTGGGCTGTACAACCGGACCAGAATAAACCAAACTGGACAAAACGAAAGCGCCCCTATAGCGAACATGCAAAACTTATCGTGGTATCTGAAGTTTTACGTGCCAAAAGCACGGTATGATTTTAAGTCACGCCGTAGCGAAGGGCTTCGGCAACAATCTGGTGTTATTTCACGTGCAGTGACATCGCGTAATACACGGGCCTCTAGCCCTTGTGGGAACCACGCCCACCGGCTAACGCGAGACAGCGCCACGTGCTGCGCAGAGGCGGTGCGCGTGGCCCAGCTGCGCGGCTTAAAAGAAGCAGCCTGCGCGCTGCCCAGGGGAGACGTGCCTGGGACGCCAGGAAGGACGGATGGGGCCACCCGCGCTGGCCGATTGCTGCTCCCGCCGATCATGGTCGTCGCCTCGTCGTCTCGTGTGCCTGGATCGACCCCGCCGTATGCAGCGTAGAGTTAAATTTGTTGTTGTTTGTTGCGAGTTGAAGCCTCCGTCTTCCTTGCTTTGACTGCGGACGGGACGCAGCAAGCCCAGTACCCACACCCTCTGGCATTTCGCCTCCTTGTAAATCCGACCGCAGCGGCCGGGGTCGAACCCGCGACTTTCCAGTCAGCAGCCGAGCACCGTAACCACTGTACCACAGAGGCGGATGAAGATGCGAAACTTTATTTCTTATGAATATACACGTGATAAAACTCATTCACCTCAAAACTCTAGGCATCCTCGGCTAGCGCCACAAAGCCACTTACATGCAGCGAACGCAGCGTTAAGACGTATTATTTTTCTCCCTGGCGAACGTTATAAGAACGCTCTTCCGAATTACGCTATGGTTACATGGCTGGCACTCTTTAACTGGTGGCACTAATCGATACGCGAGCTACATAGAATTAATCTATCATTTGCAGGAACTCTCCTCTAGCAGTGAGGCTAGTTAGGCATCACACTTTTCTCAGATTACTCACCGAAACTGTTGAGCAAACCGCTCATGCAATGTTTGGTGCGGACATGGAGGTTTAGGCACGCTGCTCAAGATGACGTCATCTTTCCGGTGTAAACGCCTATAGTGACAAAAATGTGCACGTAAAGAACTTCCTAAGCACTAGGTAAACCTTAATTGATTCCTGTTCTTAATGCTCCAGAGTACAGGTAATCAGTTTTAATTGGTTCGGGCTTCCATTGTGTGACTGATTTTACATGAAGGGATATTTTAGGAAAAGTACTTTTGCCTCTACATCACGCAAACTTATATTAAATAAAACAGGCTAAGTTTTACCGCATCGCGCTTTCGTTTTTTACAAGCTTATACGGCAATTTTCAATCATAACAAAGCAACATGAAGCACTGTGGCTTCCACTTGCCCCTATGTGCTGTGTGGTAGAACGCGCTTTACCATCCCCGAAACTCCACAGGGCAGTGCAGTGGCTTCACCTCACAAAGGATATTTTAGTGGCAAAGCAGCCTTCACAGGGCTCGGACAGAATTTTTGTTGAACTTAACGTTAAATCCTAATCATTCTTGCTGAAAAGTAAGTGTGCTGTGATTTGTAAATACCAGCTTCTTTCATGCATTTTCTTGCCATTTTATATGTGTCACTGCACATTATCCCCTCGCCTTCCACTTCTTATGGACCGTGCGGGGAGACTACTTGAGCGAATTATAGTAATAATCTCACCAGGAAAGGTGTTGAATGGGACGAGGGCACGTACATATCAAAATGCGCAGATACCAGTAATGCTTCTAGTCACATGGTGTAGTAATCGAGTTTCAAGATTTGTGTAATTTAGCACATTCGTTACGTAAAAATGGAGATGCTCAGTAGGGGATAAATGCGACCTCTACATCATATGCCCAATTCTAAAAGTACATAAAGGAGAAGAACCGCCTCATGTATTGGTAAAAACAAAGAAAGAATTTTTAGCCGCACATCGTGTCTGAATAACGGAGCGCTGTGATCCTCAACAATTTTTGCGTGGTTTGAAGTAAAAGTTATGCGTCCCAGCACGCATCGTCAAACCACACAGTTTCTTCCTTAGTAACCCCGCCCAATGACCTACTTCACGACTCGCACTTCATCGTATCGCGACTTCAACGAGGGGCTAGGCGAATGACCAACACAATGCGCGCGGAACTAATTCGGGGGGTCTCAGAGGACAGCTACCGTGTCCGCTAGGTCAACAGCCGAAGCGAGCGACGCTCCATCGATCCACAAGCGTCAAGGAAGACTCACTGCAGTCGAAGAGAAAACAAGGTCGTGGCCGCGTTCTTCACGTGTATATTGGCTGGCGGGTGTGGGCCGCCTGTCATGTACGGAACGGCAGTGCTGTAGCCATGGAGGAAGCTCTAGCCGAGGACTAATTCAGTTTACCGCAGCGGTAACAGCGATGGAGCCGCTGGCTATAAGCGTCGCCTAGCTGGCCGCTTGATTCCCGCCGGCAACCGTCGCCGCTCCGCGCGAGGTCGGAGCAAGCTCTGTTGACCGCGAACGGCCCGGTTATCTGTCGCTGTCCGCCCCGGCTTCCTCGTACGCCCACCGTGCCCGCGACCTCGGATGTGGAGTCGGCTATCCGCTTCACCGCAAGAGGGAGCTACCCGCGCCTTCCCGGCGGACACGCCATTATTTGTCCGGTCTCACCCATACTGTCATTTACTCAAGTATTCTTTCTTCTTTTATCCTGTAGCCCGGGTCGCAACCCGCGCTTGCGGTGGTTCTTGCTCTTTCGTTTACGTCACTAGAATGTCCGCCTCCTTTCGAAAGCCTCGCCTGAAGTCACATAGCCAGTTGTTATTGTTTTTTTTTTTACTACTCCCGTTCAGTTTGATTCATCTTTCATTCTTTTAATGTCGGGCTCTGTGGTCCTTTCCTTCTGTTTAGTTGTCGTACAACGAGTGGCCCGAACGCTTTTTAAGCTTTTCCGCTCCCTGGTTCCCAAGCTTTATTCTAGGCCCATCACAGCTGAGTTTTGTGGAGCAGTCGACCACGCGTGTTTCGTGTTTCCGCTGGGAACCTTGTTTTGTGTAAACAAAAAAATCCTTCCTTTATTATTATAAACACTAAGCTCATTCTTACTCATGATAGCGTAATTATCATTAGCGCACTTATTCCGGATTTTTGGTTGTCACGAGGACAGGAAGTTCGAAAAGTGAAGCCGTTGCCGAGCAACATCTAAAGACGCGTGAGCTGAAAGCTTCGCCGGCGCGGGAAGCTGTGAGGCGAGTAATTAGCATCTCGACCACGCCTTTCTGCTTCAACAAAGCACTTACAGTAAGCGTGGGTTCACGCTGTGGCCGGTCGAAAATAATCATGTTCCTTTACTTTTATGCTTTTATATTTTCAATTTTCGTGTCTCCGAAATTGCGACACCCGTTGAGAACCGCTGCCCGGTAAACAGCGCTACGCGTACGCCAAGAGCCCCCGCGCGGTGAACCTTTAAGAGGGTAAAACAATCAAATTGCTCTAGATTAGGCCTGCATTGTGGGTGGAAGGAAAGAAATTGGGGAAGGGACGGAAAGTTGGCTGTATGGGTGGTCGTGTTAGAGGTTGGGAGACGCACAACGACGTCTGAGGTGGAAGTTTGGAAGGCGCTCACTGAGGTTTTCTAAGCTTTTTTTTTCTTGTTTTACGCGATAATACCAGAAGAGCAACGAGAAACTCAGATAATGAGTCGCTTGAGCTGCAAAAGATAAACAGGCTGAGCGAAGCGGAGAGGCTGGCGTTTATTACAGGGGCGCGCTGCACGATAAACAGTTCGAAGATGCGCTCATGCAGCTAACGACTTCGCTAATTACATCGTAATTGGCGTTCTTTATCTTTCTCTCTCCCTCTCCTTCCTCACTATCTCGTTCTCTGCATATTGCACAACGTGCCTTCACACGCACCCTTGCTCTTTTACTTGCAGTCTAATTCCTCTCATCTGTTCTTCAGCATAATTTCATGCGTGGTGCACGCTACGAGACTCAACAACGACAGACGAAGTTGCTGATGCGAATGAACGCCTAATATTCTGTCGCTTAACGTAATCCCTATATTGAATATGCGTGACCTACAAAACCATTTAGGAAGGTCGATTGTCGTTGTTGTTGTTGTTGTTGTTTTTTCAACTTTTTTTTGTTAGAGGTTGTCGTGTACATACCGTGCTTCCTTCCCTCCTTCACGGATACACTGTCCTTCTTTTCGGCGCTTTGTCATCCTTTTATTGTGATTTATTTTTACGGTCAACGCATTCTTGCGACATCGCGCCAGGAAAGCTGTACGAGTATCAGGTGATTACATGTGGTCCTATAAGATTTTGTTCTGGCGAGCAATGAGACGACGACACAGCGGCATAACTCTATTCAAGTGCACCGCAACCCGCGCTTAAAGGGCGCCTCACCAGGTTTGACAATTTTGAGCTAACGAGCGCAATGCATACACTGGGCGTTCACGATCACGTCTGCCAAAATTTGCAACGCTACGCGCCGCGGAAGTGGGTCAAATTTCAAGGTGAACGCTGATTGCCCTTCCTCTCGCGGGCGCGCGCTTTAGAGAATGAGGGTATGACGTACATGAGAAAATGGCCCTACGTAGATGGTAGTGCTGTGACGTCGCTCCTCTACGTAGACGACTGTGCTCTGACGTCGCCAACAGTAGCACGTGACACTGCGATGATTATTTGACACGACATGTGTAGTTTGTGTAATTTGTTGCTTGAATAGATTAATAAAACTTGAGAGAAATAATGAGACACACAAAGGGAATGTGTGCGTCTTTTTCATTTTTTTTAGTGAATTGCAGCGAGATGCGGGGCTTATGTGCCTCCCTTTCCCGTGCGTTCGTGTCCCCGCGGTTAGCGCATCGAGCAGACGCCAGCCCTGGAAACGAAAGTAATGTTCTGGCGCGTTCGAGCACTCATTATGCTCGTTTATTCCACCGCGTCCAAGTAAACGTTAATGAGGCACTGGCTCATGATACCGCCACTCTCGTGCCCGTACAAATGTCTCAACTTTCATGCCCGTCCCGCAGAAACAGGCAGTACACCACAGAGAACGCCGACAAAACGCCCACGGCCGCTACATAAAAAAAAAAGGTAGCGGCCGTGCAACGCCCCTCGCGTGCTCGGGCTGGACGGGCTGGCTCGGGCACGTCATGCGCACGTGACCATGCATGCGCATGACGTGTTCTTGCGTACGTGTCAAGTGAAGAGGACAGGGAAGGGATTTGGCTTGCTAAGGCTACACGGGGCGAGTGGCAAGGGTTTGAAACTCGCCTCCTCGCATCATGGTTTCGCGCCGCTACAAATTATTTTTTTTCTCAGCTCGTAATGAACCGATTTGAAAAATTCTTGCGGCATGCTGCTCTTCATTCGGCACACAACAACTTCCAGCGTCTAACTAAAATTTGCTATGTGGCCTGGTGAGGGGCCCTTTAACAAATGCGGCCAGGTTGTTTGCTCGAGGGGCGAGTTATTGTCGCTATTTCTTGAGCTTTTTCTTGTTCTTTTGGGTCTGTTCTACTTTCCAGCGTTGTTCCTTCATGAAAAGACTTCGTCTCCTTTTTTTTTTCTTTTTTCGCCACATCTCCCTCAGATAAGGCCGCTAACGATCGAGCGTATAGGCTACAACAGGGACGAAGCACTTTTTTTTTTCTTTTCGAAGTCAACCTGATAGGTGCTTGCGATGTACCTGCATCAAAGCGAAATAAAAATTCGTGTCGGTTATAGCATGGGCGCGGGCAAGGTTCTGCGTTAGTGGGAGCGAAGTTTCAAAGCAGCGCGACCCCCTCATCTCGACCACTCTACACTGAGGCCCTTGTGAACCACTCCATAACGTCTGCTGCACAACAGCAGATTGCCTTATCCATCTTGTTCTTCATCGCCTCGGCTTCGCGGTTTCGAAAAAGTTGAAATGAACGCGCAGCTCGCGAGGCTCGAGCCACGATTGAGGGGTCACGTGATTTTTATAGGTTTTTGCGCTCACGCCGGCTTTTCCTTGAAGTTCACCTTCGCATGAAACATATAAGGCTTTTGCCTTAATGAGTAATTGACCAATGAGCACCTACCTCAAAATATCAGATAAAATTTTATAAGCTGTCTAAGCTAACAAAGTTAATAAGCGAAAAGAAAGTAAGTGACATTCGAAAATATAACCTCAAAGTGATTGAGAAAGCATTTAAAAAAATTACACTATCTCCCGCTAAAGGGGACCATGAGGCGATGCGAAGTCGGAGCACTTGCACGATCGCGTTCCGTTGGCGTTCGTTGGGCATGCTACCGACCTCGCGTCGTGGAACGCGAAGAGGGACGCTACGCGCGTCGTATCTTCCATCTAGCCTGGCCGTTAATTCTCACAGGGCGAGGGAGAGGAGAGAGAAGCGGAGGGGACGTGCATGAACTCGAGCTCATCGCGGCGTTGCGCAGGAGAGAATTTCGGCATGTCTAGCCCGCGTTTCAAAGGAAGAGTGGAAAGGGGGAAGGGAGAGGGAAAGTGGAGAGGGAAAGTGGAGAGGGGAGAGGGTGAGTGGAGAGGGTATGCGCATGCGCAGTAAGGATGGTCACGCCGCACACCACCACCACCGGATTGAGCTCCGCCTTAAGATACTTCGCATCTAAAAACGGAAGCAACAGATCTGTGATGAAGTGTTTGACACTGAAAACAGCAAGATGCGTACTGAGAAAGGTAAACAAAATAGTGCCATCAATTTTGCAATGGCATTTTAATGGAAGAAGAGGATTTTATACTGAAGTACACGGTTCTCAGATTATCCCTGCAACCTTGACTGCAAACAGCCACAAGCAGAATGCTGAAGCTCCGTTGGGTAATAAGCGTATATCTCGAAATGGCTTTGAAAGACGTGACCTAAAGCGGCATGATAAAGCAAATAAAAATCCGATTTATTGAAAAAAACATGGTACATATACCTCAATAGACAATGTCTCAAAGTTACAGGTCTACCAGAGGGACGGACGAATACCGAAATACTACTAATCTATTATAACAAAGACACTGAAGCCCTGAGCAACTGAAGCTTGCTGTCATGCTGCCAGTGTTGCGCAAAACATTGATGAAATTAACTTCTAATAGATTGAGAGAATCACTATATTCAGTAAACCAATAGGACGGGTTGTCTTAGGAAGAGACATTGTACTATTCCATCCACGTCGTCATTCACGTAGTCGCGAAATGAGGCTGTAGCCACACGTCTCGTATTAGTTCTCATAGACTGTGAAATGGCATTTCAGCCAGTAGAAGTTGGCACGGAGGCATTGCATTCTAAGCAAGCACGAGAGCTTGCGTGAATATCTAGTTATGTGTGAAGGTTTCACCGATACCTCAAGTTTCCACCACTGTAGAAAGCGACCAGACAAAAACACATAATTCTTCTAATGCTCTTAAGTTATTCCTACATGCATGAAAAACGTATTCAGGGTATCGTAGACAGGAAAAGATAAGGAACGAATGTAAATGGCGAATGTCTCCACAGCCTACGGTTTGAGGATGACATGGTACTGTTCAGGCACACCGGGGATCAACAGCGGTGAAGTATTAAAGGACCATAACGAAGAAAGCAGGTCACGTTTGAGGCCGCATTCTGGAAAGCAAACGCGAGCTCCAACGAATGCAGATAAAGGTGATTTACATGAAATACTTTATTATGCATTACGCCTGCTTCAGCTACTCAGGTAGTGCACAGGTGAAACCGAGGAGAAAGGGCTGCATTAATCAGAGGTTTTGTTCGCCAGCCTCTGTAAGCAGCATCGTCTGGAAAAGAGGGCTGTCCGCTGTCTCATACATTGTCCATGCGACAGTCGACTAAAATGTTCATGAGTTGTTTTTTTTTTATTCTTAGACGCAAGTCAGCTTCCATATTTTAGACGCGAAGGACGAGTTTATTACAGCAGTAGGATACTCCTTGCTTTCCTTGTCACAGGTGCAAAACATGCAGCCTACGCAGGAAGGAAACGCTACGGCTATCTTACGTCGTTCATACGTAATGCGACAAGGCTTACTGACGAAAGCAAACAAGTTCGAGCAAGACAGGTGAGTAGTTAAGAGTAAGCATGCACTACGTCTTTCGCCTAAAGACCTAGTGCACAGACATGAAATCTTAATATGTCGGCGTGGATGAATAGTAATACTTGGTGTATACAGCATCTAGTTCGATAAAGTTCGTTCATTTTAAAATACGCAATACATACGTATTGTAGTAAAAGAAATTTTCTGCATTCAGAGAGTAGTTTTCTTACAAAACTATTGCGACGTTGAAAAAAAAGCCAAAATATAAAGTTATATCAACTGTGTGAGCAAATGAAGTAAACAATAAAGACGTGAAATTAACTGTACATATTTTTTCAAACGAAAAAGGCTCAATCAAAGGGCTTATATCGAACTGCATAAACTACATTTCAGTATGATATCTAGCGCAAGTCATATTGTTAGGGCATTTTGCACGTCATTTTAGAATGCTCCACTATATCTGTGACTGGCCCTTACTCAAACGTTTCCTCAGGCATTGTCAAGAGTTTTACACGAGCTGTGTACACATATAACATACGTGCTCACTTGAGGTGTTCTTGTACAGGGTTTGCCAAATACAGGGCTAGGCAGCAGGTGCAGGAATAGAAATTTTGTGTACGCGGGCCGAGTATTCATACAGCAGCGTATTGACCGGTTTAGGTTAGAGTTAAAGAAGTAATAGCATACAAGCACAGATCAGATACAGAGATAGATTAGCGTGCGGAGATTCCTGGCACGCCATTCTATCATCGGGAAACAGAGTTCCTTCACGCATAAGCACTTCGCCTCCATGTGTTCTCAGAAAGCACATATTTCGTTGACGTCCCACTGAGCGAGGAGAGACGGTAAGCGCTCGCAGAAGACATCCATCAGTCTCAAAGCGGCACGGCCTCAGAAAACCGTCATTTCGTATAACGAAAATAGCCTGTTTTTTCTGTATGCCTTCATTGTGCCTTACAATGTGAATAGAGGAGGGGCTTTCCTTTAAGATACTTATAAAGAAAATGAGCTGATCGGCGCAAGTATGTTACTGTACATATACTTGGAGATACGTAGTAACATATCTGCGAGGAATGCTTTCCTCGGTCTTACAGCCGGAACCATTAGGAGACGTATCCTCCGTTATACGTGGAAACATTCGCATGCCGCGCTCAACATCTGAGCTGGCCTGTAGTCTTTCTCGGATTCCCAATTCATTTATTCAACGAGTTTTGTGATGCGCTCCTAATATCCCGCCTGCATGCGTCGCTGCGCTCAGTGATACAGCACGTGCGCGGTTATGGAGAGGAAAAATGTTACACATCCTTGCTCATTTTTTTTTTTCATAGACTTCTCCACTAAACTGAAACTTGAACCCATATTTATATTCCATCAGTGCCAGCGCGCGCGTGGTGTTTGCGCACGTCTTCTGCTTCCTAAGCAGATGATAGATGAAAAAGCAATAAAATAAAATACGCTGACAATGAAAAGAATTCACCGAAACAACTTATCTTAATTTTTTTTTATTTCCTTTTCACCATTACCATGATTCTGGTTGCAAAAAATTTTGGATGCCGTGGGATTTCGGGAGCCAAAATTAAGGACGAACGCAATGCCCAAATATTTTGTCTGTTTTTTCTCTGCGTTTTTTAAAACTAGTTTACTGACTCTCTTTGTCCTGAGCAAGTGCACTCACGAAACCGAGTTACGAAGCGCATTGATCGGCGAATGCTCGCTCGCCCTCTCATAAGACGCCTGTGCTGTCTTGGGCTTATGTCTTGTGCTGTCTCATGAAAGCTTCGTGCCGTCTGAATGGCTGATTGTTACAAAGGGCGTTCGCCACGGGTGGTGGTGGTGATAATGTGCTTATTAAGGCAAAAGCTTTAGATGCCTCGTCAAATGCGAAAATTGACCGTCGGCGTCGGCATCGGCCACGTCAACGTGAGTGATGAAAAAAATCGTCACGTGATGACGTCACCACATGGCGTCAGGATGACATCACAGATCTCCAAAATTTGTTACGTCACCATGACGTCACATGATGATGTCATCAGATGACATCATCGCTTCGTCAAAGGTGGGCTGATCACGGAGGCAGTGCAAAACTAGTTGAGGTGCAGAAAGTATTTTTTTTTTTGGGGGGGGGGGGTCCGTTCATCGACTACGAGGAAAAAAAGATGGTTGATCCCTCTGCCATAGGAATCGGTATAACACGAAAGTGAAACGTTTCGTCACAGAAGTGGTTGATTGCTTTAGTGCATTGGTATATGAGAGCTTGTATAATGTCGACTGTTTGGCAGATGTAGCACCGCCTGATGTGGACACACTCACGTTGACGCCTAGTGGCACATCTTCATACCGACGACTAACGCACATGATCATGATTTAACCCTTGCGGTAGCTGAAGTTCTCAACATATACGTGGACACCGCATATGGCGAATCCCGCGCAAAGATGGCATCAACAAGCACATAATAAACACTGATACTCGATATGCACTGCTCCAAAGCGTCATGAAACGCGAAGAGAAACGCTACGCGCGTCGTGTCTTCCCTCTAGCCTGGGAGTTAATTCTCACAGGGCGAGCGGGGAACGCGGTGCGACAGCCAGGCGAGCGTCGGAGAGCTATTTTTCGGTATGGATGGATGCTATGAGCGAGGCTTTGGGCTAAAGCCGTCACGTCGCGGTGTGTTAAACGAAATTACACTTCTATAGTGGAAACGCGCCGAATGGGACGGTTGCAGCAATGGCGCATTTTTTTTTTTTCGAGCCTGGTGGCACACATGTCACCACCCCGTTATAAAAGGGACGCTCATAGCATCCATCCATCCATCCATCCAAGAGCACTGTGAGAGGAAAGTGTGAAAGATAAAACGCGCGTTCATGTACCCTCCGTTGTGTGTTTGGCGGTAGCTCAGTGGGCGAAATGTCGGCCAGCCATCCTTGCGGACCGAGTGGTCATGGGTTCGACTCCTGTCAGCGGAAGTTTTTTTTTTAAATAATTTTATTTTCCTTCCCATTTGATGACGTTCATTTTGTTGACGTATTTCCGTGACGGAAATACGTCATGAAAATCTTGGTGGACTCCGGCATAAAACACTTTCGTGTTACAAAAGAAGGAAAGGGCTTTCGCCTTCGAGACGTCTTAGCGGAATGCGTAAGCGACCCTGTTAGCTTTTGTTTGTAACACATATACAATCGTCCCTTGGCCGAAGTCAAACGAGTGAAAGAGAAAGGCGGAAAGGATTGAGAGGAAAGGAAGAGAAAGGCAAATAATGGGTCCGAGGCTTACGAGTATACAACAATCGGCTTTCAAAAAACTGGGCCATTCGGCTGAGGTATGGAGCGAGGCATGCAAGTCGGCGGTTGTCTATTGCTTGGTGGTAGAACGTTGAGGGCTTGATGGCGCTTGCGGACAAAACCAGAATACGACCGTGTCTCAGGCCTGCTGGGGCATGGTCGTTACAGAGTGTACACAGGCGAACACCCACTTCCTCGCCGAGTTTCCTCACACGTAGTGAAAAAGGTTCTTGCAGAGATGGTAAACTGTTGAAGAGCGTTGCGCTAGAATGGTCATTTAAGCCTCTGTTAGGGGGCGATCGGAGATCTCTGTTCTGCGCCGTTCGTTCGCGTTCGTTCTGATGGTCGCACGCGATTGGCTGAAGCCGGACAACTCACGCCACTCTAAGGGGCGTGGCCATTTCTTTTTTTTCCTTGATGTTTTCTTTTTTGGTGACGTCATGCCGCGTCATAACGAGCATGTCGTCTGCTAAAAGTGAACGGAGAGCGAGCCCGTTCGCTCGCGTTCTCTCGCGCGAACAATGGCGTCGCACGGCATGTATTTGGCGGTTGCGGCTGCCGCAACAGCTGATTTTGAGAAAATGGCGCTTGCAACGGTGCTTCCCTGCTACGTTGGCGTTTCTCGAAGCAGATGCAGAATGGTAGGAGGTGCGAAATGCGTTTGAAGAGATGAGCGAGTGTGAATTCCAGCGTCGCTTTCGTTTCTCGAAACGTGCTGTACGTTGGTTGTACGACGAACTCGACCCCGTCATCGGGTGCCAACGAACCAGTGGGATTTAAACAGAGCGGAAGGTGTTGTGCGCGCTGAGATTTTTTTGCGATCGGATGCTTCCAGCGAGCTGTCGGCAGCGAGGAATTCATCGGCCTGTCGCAGTCGTCCGTCAGGAACACGCCATTACTGTCGTTCGCGGGCAAAAACGGTGGGTGGCCTTTCCGGAGACCACAGAATCGAAGAGCGAACAAAGGCGGCGTTCGCGCGGCTCGGGCGGATTCCCGTTGTGGTCGGGTGCGTGGATGGTACGCTCATCGCTATCCAGAAGTCCCATGGTCTGAGCTCCGCGGACACGACGCATTACATGTCGTGGAAGGGAGTCTACGCATTGAACACCGTGATCGTGAGTATTATTCATGCATTGTATGCGTAGCGAATTGTTTCATTTATATATCGCTTAAACTTTCCGCTTTACTAAGGCTGTTGCAACTGAGTATAGTGGGAGCGGTATTTTCGATCTATCCAGAACGGGAATTGGTTCGTTTCAGGGCACTTCGCTTAGGATAAGCAATGAAATCATGCGACGCGGAGTACATTTTGGTTCAGCGGCCTGCACAGTGCATAATATTACCGTTGCTCGTTCGCCATGTGTACCCGAAGCTTGAGTCTCGATTTGTATTTGTTGAGATTAACGCTGCCAGAATGTGCCGTAGTATGTCCTTATTGTTCATTGTCGTGATGGACGTTACATGGATCGATACATGGATGGATGAATAAACTTTATTTCGGTCCCTCGGAACGCGCCCTAGCATGTACATACATTAAATACGCATTGTTTCATAACCCTTTTTTCAGTCGCAAGTTTTTCGTGTTGTAGATATTTTGTGATACATTGCCTTAAACATACAGCAGTAATTTGGTTAAAAGGCTTTGGTGGCTGGAAGATGGGTTGTTCCAAGCAGTAAACATGCAGACTACCCTTTGACACTGCATTGTCCGCGTGTTAGAACTTATGGTACAAGTCCTACCTTGTCGATGATTTGTTCATAGCTATGGTTCAACAGTCAGTAACAGTGCAGACAGATGTAGTTACATTAACATAATACCCAACATTGTACCCAAGGTCTTTTATGGGTACAATTTTGACTGAATTGAATTCTGCAGACATGTGATGCCGACCTCTGGATGTCAGTCCATGTTTCCTGGGGTCATGTCATGACTCGTGGGTATGGCGGGGGAGCACTCTCCGTCAGCACCTGAAAGCAAAACTTCGGCTTGCTTGGTAAGTGCTGTCAATGCTTGCCACATTCAAGACGTTATCACTACAGCTGTCATGCCGCCCTCGTGCAGGAGACTCCAGCTATACATTAGAACCGTGGCTCCTGACACCAGTGCCCGGACGACCAGCTCGTGGCACCCCTGATAACCACTACAACAAGGCCCACACCGCCTTGCACAATGTTGTGGAGTGGTGCATCGCTGTAAGCTTGTGCAGAGCTGCACAAGCATCATCGCTGCTTGTGCAGCTCTGCACGACATTGCGTTGGCGGCACATGAGCCTGTTCTCGAAGGGGACGATGACGACACCGACGATGCTGAGCTGCTGCCAGCAGCAGCTGAGCTACCACCACCACAACGGGAGCCAGCAGCAGCGCAACCGTGTAGTGAACCTGTTTCGAGAACCACAGGGCCTGCATGCTTGAGCACCTGCGCAGAGTACGCCGCCGGCTGCAGCGACCTCAGCAGCATTGTGTGGTGCGTGTTTGTTTTTGTTCATTGTGTTTGTCACTGGCATGAACAAAAGGCAGTTTTTTTTACTACACTTCAAATGTTTGCTACACATATCAACGAAACGGCGTTCTCCTATCAATGAATAACCCCCTTGAATAGGTTGGCAAAAAAATGTGAAGTTCACCCTGACTCACTCGTGAAATATATTTTGCTCTTGGGGCTCACTCGAACTCAGACTCACCAAAATTTTCCTCAGGCGGATTCACTCGGACTCAGGCTCACTAAAATGTTTTCACCCGGACTCAAACTCACCAAAGTATTACTCACCTGGACTCGCAGCTCGATCTGAATCTGAGTGAATCGACTCATGAGTGAGTTTGCCGACCTATGCCCCTTGTCACACAATGCCATGCTGATGAAATACTTCGACCAGGTTGTAAAATATGGTGCTTCACACTAAGCACAAGTGAGAGCTCACCTGTGAATGGCACATGGTGCCATTCGGAGCCAAAGTGGTAACCTGAAAAGGCTGTTGAATCAGCACAGCAACATGCGCTAGCTTTAGTGCAACAAGGATCGTGCTTTTAAATGAGGTGAACAACAAGGGTGGTGTAAGAAGTGAAATTTTATTACAAGTATCGCGAGCAATGCACATAAAAAGCAGAGTAAATAAATATCCCTTAAATTTAATGCCAAGGAAAAGAACATAAAAGTAGCGTCCTTTTATAATATACAAATGGAATTGTTACAAAGTGCCTGCTGCTCCTCTGCATCATCATACGCGTCTCGCAGCACAAAAGTCATTGTAGTACATGAAAACAAGGCACAGTCGAACCGGTACTAATCGAACTCGCTAAGAAAATGCAAGTTGTTGGTTGCTGATATTTCTTCCTCTATTATTAATTTCTGTTTGTACCCAATCATGTTGTCTAAACACTTCTAAGCAACAGAACACGTGTTCGTCAACTATATTTTGGTCTTGCAATATTTCCAAATTATTGTGCAACCTAGACCATGCACAAACGCTCTTCTTTTTTTCTAGGATATGTAAAAATCGAGTATTCTACACGTATACACTATAGACATAAAGATACACTACAGTGCACTATGTGCATATACTACAAACTTGCTGAATGCCTTAATTCATATGAGATTTTAAAAAATGACATTGCAGGACACGATTTACCACTGAGCTACACTGTGTTATGTACAATGAAACAGCACATCAGTGCTTCTGATATGCAGAAAAAGAAAATTAACTGAAAAAAAATTGCAGGGCACCATTGAAGCAAACCAGCGTATCACAACTCGTGGTGTGAACAAAAATAAATCTACATATATGTACAACTAGTCTTTACAAATCACTGTGCAGGTGGCTTCCGCTGCAGTGAGGGCCCAGGCGAGGGTACCAACGCCTTGCAATTTGTGGACCGCGTCACCGAGAAGTTGAACCTGGCGCAGCTTTCCAATGATGCCTGGCCCTGCCGCCTGGTGTTTGCGGCTAGTAACTCCAGTGCCTCGGCCTGCCGGTTGCCCCCATCTCGCAGCTGCGGCATGAGCTGGAAACCAAGAAATGTGTTGCCATTATCATCTATAAATTTCCTGCTACCGACTCTTCGCTGGAAGCTTCTGTTCGTGAAGACTTTCAGTGTGTGCAACAATTTTGTCTCTGTGGAAAATCCACTGACCTAAAGGCATTCATGAATGGTGCTTAGTTCACCGCACAACCAATGCACTTCGTTTGGACAGACCAAAGTGGTGCCGCAATTCGTTTTCGCTCATCTCGTCAAACGCATCTCACACCTCTAACCACCTCTGCACGAGAAGCAACCAAGCAGCCCTTTTCAGGGCTACAGAATCGTTTGTCTGGCTTTACACGATGACCGACACAATCTCCTTCTGAAACCCTAGCTGCTGCAGTATGCATAACATACAGCAAGCAGGTGTAACACAGGTGCAAACATGTGCATTTGTGTATGATGGCTATGTTAAGTTATATAACGAGCTTGCTTTTTGAACAGTATATTTAGCAATAGCACATTTTCAGTTTCACTTTTGAAGCAAGTGACAAAATAGGGAAACATTTCAAGATGTTGAACATTCTTCTACTGCAACTTTTTCGCTACATTTCACCATAACTGCAAGGCAGGACACCTGTTTATTCCATCTGACAGTTATGCAAACAACTAGCTCCTGCAACCGTTTGCCAAATTTTTTTTGTGCAACTTTTTGTCTTTATGCCCACAGATGTCATCTCTTCACAAACACATAGCCGCACGCATGAGCATCACCTGTGAGCATGTCATACCATCTACAGCTAATCAAAAACATCAGCGAAACTTACGAGTTGTGGCACGGGGAAGGTCCTGGGCCACATCCTCTTCAGCCACACCAGCAGCAGCTGGAGCAGGGCTCACCTGTTAGTAGTAAGAAGTTTCTTGATTGACACTCGAGTGCAAGATGTGAAAGTTCACCTGCAAGCCGCGGAAGTTGTTCCCGACCAAGAACCTTGGCGGTGCAGGCGACGGAAGTCCCCAGATAGTGCACATGCTTGCAGGCTCTGATCTGGGGGAACCATCTGTAAGCATACGTTAAAAAAAGACTATATCCCAGTCTTGTCCCTACTAATGATAACAGTGCAGCTACACAGAGCTAAAAACAATAATTCGTAGGAATTATTGTGGCGAATGTGCACTAATGCTGGAAGTGGAATAGCAATGTTTTTTTTAGAGATGTTTACACAGCGGCATGCTATGACACAGACTTCGGAGAGAGGGTGGAGGGAAGCAAATCTACTGGCTACGCGCCTCACTCGACTCGAGGGTCTGAGAAATGGGTTGGAACACGTAGGGTGCTCTAATGAGCTTCGAAATATAGTTCGCGGCTGTTCTTTCGTCATCACAGCAAATGTGGCTGTTTTGCTTTCTGTTCTGAGCGGCACAACGTGTTAGCACCTCAGCCAACGCGGCGGCCGGGTGATTCACTCGATATTGTTTGAAAAAGTAAAACTGACAGCGCGTAATGGCTCGAAGCAAATGAGCACACTAATTCGCAGCATACAAGTAACAATGATATTCTAAGCCAGTGCTTACCGATTCAGATCACCCGAACTCTGGGCCTCGCTTACTGTCGACCCGCGCGGTCCCTGTCAAGCACGACGCGGCCGCGGTAACCCGTAATCTGGCCGCCTCCGGTGCCGCTGTAAAGCACAAGCGGGACGTGTAAGATGACCGACCACAATACAATTGTGCTCGCACTCACCTCTGCTGCTCTCGGAGTTTGGCAAGGCTGTGGTGTTACGCGCAGGGACTTCGTTCAAAAGCGCTACCAGCTCCTGCCACATGTCGTCCCGGTCCTCCCTCGTGAACGACGGCTTCAGCGGGCACGACAGCGTCGCGATCTGTGGATGCTCTCTCACAAAAGCCAGCAGAAGCTCCTTTTGACGATCAGACACCCGAGAACCAACGCAGACGGCGCGATGGGACGACATTTTGAAACTGCGTCAGCCGCTACTTTTCTTTTTTTTTTTTCGCGTTCGCGACACCATCTAGCGACGACGTCAAAAAAACTAACATTATTAAATATTATCACTCAAAGCTGTTGCTGTTTGAAAGAGTGTTTGAGCTTGAGAAGCAAAAACAATAATTTTCTGTAAAGTAATTATATTTATTAAAAGGCGAGAAACGCTTCACGGTCCCCGTGCCGACGTCACAGGATGCGCGTCTACTTCCGGAAAGCTCTCCGCTTCACGACTGGCTGTTCTCTTCCTCTCGGCGGTTCTAGGCGGGAGAGCTGCGCCTCCTCTCACTTTTGTGACGTAGGCACCGCAGAACGAACGCGAACGAACAAAGATCTCCGATCGCCCCCTTATACTCCGACGTCCGACGCGAGCGCCCGCGAGGACGTTGCGTTTCGTCACGCCGAGCCGGCGACGCTACGCCGAGCCGGCGACGCTACGCCAGGCGCAAAATGGTCTCCGCTACAGTCGAGCCGGCTCCGACGCGCCGGTGCGATCGCGTCTAGTGGAGCGCATGCGCAGTAAAGCGAAGAACGCCCGCGCCACCTGTCGGGAACCGACGAAACAACCCGCGAAGCAGGTTCCTGTACATGCGAGTCCGGCGCGGCCGGTGCGAAATGCAGCAGGATCTATTCGGCGCCGAGCGACGCCCTAGCGTGCCAGCAGCCGTCGGCCGCGTCGGCGGTCAGCCGACGCCGGACTATAGAGGGCAGTTTTTTGCTGACGTAACGTCGCCGTGACGCGCGCGCGCGCTCGTCGACGTTACGCTGGAGTATATCGGAGCCTTTAGGATCGCGTGACACGGATGTTCGTGGCTAAAATGGGCCTCGAGGAAGTTTTTGAAGCTTGTGAAAGTTCTTTGAGGTGTAGCGACCATTCGTTGGATTCTGCATGTAAGCTTTGTACAGGACATGTTCTGAAGCCATCCCTGGCCAGGCGGATAGCTAAATGATGAACATGATCCAACATTTTCAGTGCAACATTTTTACTTCGGCTCCTGTAGTGCAGCCTAATGGTCCCACTGAAACTTCTCCCATGGTGGCAGTAGCAGGTGGTAGAAATTGAAGTCCCAAAGCATGCCCCCGACATCCATATATAAATGTACTTTTTAGAACTGCGATTGAAATACTCAAGCCCTGAATTTTACACAGACGCATCAAAACCAAATCTTGGGGTGTCATATACGGCCATTGCTCCGTCTTTCTCTGAAACTGGTGTTCTTGCACCAGAAACAAGCATCTTTTCAAGCGGAAGCGTATGCACTTCTATCAGCGGTAAAATATATTAAGAAAGCAAAGGTTCATAAGGCAGTCATTTTTGCATATTCCTTAATGTGGTAACGTATCTCATGCTCCCCCCGAAACGCTAAAACCCTTTAAGTAGGGAACTCTATTGAATGATGTTTGCCCTCTCTGCCAACAATCAACGGTTTGTATTATGCTGGATTCCTGGGCACATAGGCATCAAGGGTGCCTATGTGCCCGGGAAGGGTGCATCAAGGGTGCATCGATAACAAGCAAACCAAGTACTTCCTCAATAGCTGATCATGTCACTAATTTGAAACCAACTCTGCGAAAAACCCTTAAGGGCCATTGGTAGCAATTGTGGGATGAGGAAGCCTCAAACAAATTACACGTAATTAAGCCACAGCTGGGAGACTGGTACCCAAAAACGAAAATACGAAAGGATGATGTCATCTTATGTCGCCTGAGAATAGGACACACGTATGGCACACATCTATACTTCCTAACTGGCAAAGAGCCTCCCATCTGCGAGAGATGTGGCGACACACTGACCGTCCTCCACGTTTTGGCAGAGTGCCTGGAAGCTGAAACCGAACGCAAACACCACTTCCCTTTAATTTACTGAGAGTATGTCCCTTTACATCCTTCTTTATTTCTTGCTGTGGAGCCTTTATTTGACAGTAAGGCCGTATTAAACGACATAAACGACGTTGCGTTCAATGGTATAAGGCCAAGAAACTGGTAGCGCACCCTCTCTAAACATGGTACTGCTGCGATTCTCATACTTTGTGTAGAACACGCCTTAAGATCCTTCTAAACAGAGGCTCTGCTAAGGGAGTAGTGCTCCTGTTTATATTTTACAAATGCCATGCATTATCTGTAATACAGAATCATTACTTGTGCAATTAAGTCCTGCCTCGTGCAGCACTAGTCATCGCCATATTTTATTACCTATGTCTTTTACGCTTTTACAGCGACTCATTTTAGGCCCATTTACAGCCACGCCACATCTACATCCCTGAATTTCGTATTCTAGTTCGTTCACTGTAAGCAAAAAAGAGCAGAGATGGGAGTAAATGGACTTGTCCTCTAGCGCACGCCCCGATGGGGTTTTTATATACTCCGTCCAGGGGAGTAAAAAATTTACCCCCCTTAAGGACGGAGGTTTTGGATGGACTGGGGGGAGCATTTGTTTACATCCATAGGGGAGCTTTTCCAGGTAAGTATGGGAGTAAATTTTTATGACCATCGAAAAAAAAAATGTTTCTCGCTGTCGCACCATGCTCCTGAGAATCTTTCATTAAATTAGCATCGAAACACGCAAACTCGATCACACGTACACAAACATACACACAACATTCGCAAAGTAATACAACACTCACACTTTTTTTTTGCTTTATTGCCTGCTTCCAGACATAAACCACATCACAAACACATAGAATAAATAACATCAAATGTTGTCCGTCCTACTGGACAGACCTCAATTTTAAAATTCCTTGAGCACTGTCAAGGGTTCCACTCTCGATAACCACTCAGGTACAATCTCCTGCGTTTTCTGCAATTCAACAAATTTCGACATACACTCTCGAAAGTACATTCTTGCGGGCCTTGCATCTGGATCGCGGTGAGATCCTGCCATACGAGCCCGCCATAGACAGTGGAGGCCGGTTAACATTATTAAGTCTAACGGCAATCCATTCTCATTATCTATTGGGAGAAACCTGATACCGTATTGATCTAACGGGAATTCCTTCTTGGTTGTCCTCTGTAGTACATCCCAAAAGTACACGCCCTCCCAGCAATGTAAGAAAACATGGTCAATAGTTTCTGGCTTATTACAGATAAGGCAGTCTGAGCCCCAAGGTAAGAAAAAACCACGCTCCTCAAGGAATACCTTGACATGCAATGTGCCTGTGTGAAGCTTAAAGAAGAAGGACTTCGTGGAAGGCGCCACTTGCATTCTTTTAACCCTTTTTAGCACGTCCTGCCCTTGGCCTCTACTGTGCATGGCTCTGTACAGAGGGACGGGTAAAATTGCATCACACACATCTTTGTACAGCTTTTTACGTGACACTGAAACAGATACTCATTAGAAAATCTAACAGACAAAAAGCGAATACTTAGAATCACCTCCTTGAGATACCCGCAGACTGCGCCATTCATGTGATCTGTACCAACTACATATCCAGGTAGAGCCCTGATGAGCCTCAATTGGCACACCGTGCGCAGGAAAGGGTCACTCACATTACGGAAAAAGAAGAACCTGTTTATGATTTGTCGAATGAAAAGATGTGGCAATCCCAGACCTCCTTTCTTTACTCGTCTAAACAGATTGGTTCGACTGCATCGTTCCCAACTAGAGGCCCACACGAAAATTGCGAAGACACGATGAAATTTCTGTATATTTGCCCGTGAACAATGCAATACCTGCATCACGTACCACAGCTTCGACGCGAAGAATAAATTGCAAACCGTAGCTCTTGAGAACATTGATGGGTGATTACCCTTCGACCTATTCGCTTTCAACTGAATTACTCTTGCCTGTTCTTGCCAATAGTTATCATTGTCTTTGTAGTATTCGAGCGGTACACCTAGATATTTGGCAGGTGTCGTCCCCCACTTAACATTGGCGAAAAATTCTGGTCTAGATGACCACACTCCGTGCCAAAAACCCAAGCACTTTCCCCAATTTACCAGACTACCAGTTGCATTGTCGAAATTCTTTACTACAGTGATAACCTGTGCAACACTTTCTTTGTCGGTGCAACAAACTGCGACATCGTCCGCGTATGCCAGAATTTTGACTTCTGATGCCTGCAACCTAAAGCCGTGAATGCTGCTGTTTTCACTTATTGCCAAGCACAGGGATTCTATGTAGATGCTGAACAGTAGAGGGCTAAGCGGACAGCCCTGACGGACGGATCGCTTTATCTTAATGGGGGCACCCAATGACTTGTTAACCACTAAACGCGTCGTGCAGTTGCGGTATGCCAAAGCTACCCCATCTCTGAGTATGGAACCGACATTTACGTGGTCTAGTATGGCAAGTAACAGAACATGAGAAACGCAGTCAAACGCCTTTTCGAGATCGAGTTGCAGAATCGCTACACCGCCTTGACTGGCGTCGCACCACATCTTGACCGCCAATGTAGCTCAGATGGGACACTTCTTTTCCGTGTAATTAAGCAACAAACATTCATGGCGTACGTGTAAATTTGCGGTGGCCTTATAAATACCACTGAGGCACACCTATCTTTTACTATAAACCCGCCTAACATTCAACGCCTTTTTAATTAGCGAATTTTGATTATCAGCTGGTATTCTGTCGCATGAGGTGTATCCGCCTTAGCACTACTGTGCGTGAGTCTGTAAAATGCACATAATCGTACACGAACCGCGAGCGGCCGTGCACGAACGCTTCAGCGGCACACATTCACGAGCAACACCGGCGAAGAACCGCGTCGCCCCGCCGGTATCCGCCTCGTGCATCGGTATGGTGGCGCCACCGCTCGGCTCAGGCGGTTGTACCCTCTCCCAACCCCCCATAGGATCCCATGCATTTTGAATGAAGTTTGCGATACCGTTGCGCAAAAACAAACTAGCGCCATCTCTCGACAATACGCCACACCGACGATGCAACACCTCCTCTTTCTTCCACCGACTGCCCATGCTCCAGGCTCACTCCTCTCTCCACTTTCTTTTATTTCTTTCGGTGGCCGTGAGAGCGCGCGCTGTGCACTGTGTAGTCGACAGCGCACCCGACAAGGCCGGCTGGGCTCGTCGCTTTCGTCGCGTCATGCTTGGACGTTGCAACGTTAATATTGTGTTAAGGCGGTGGCCACACGTCGGACGATGAACCCTGATTTCGTTCAGCTGCCATCTCATCAACGGCAATGTTTCAGACACCTTAGTTGTGTACGTTTGTCCGTTGGTTGCTGGACAAGATGGCCTCCGGCAAGACCGCGTTTTTCCAAGTCAGCTGTGTGTGTAGTTCTCGGCGTCGTAGCAGTTTGATGACGCGAGGACGTCAACTGGTGCTACATCGTGGGAACCGCTGAAGTGACTGCAAGCTTGACGACATTGTGCCAGAATATTCTAGCGTACTGTACGCGCATTATTGTGCTACACTTAAAATACCGCGCTTGGCCTCGAGCGTCAACCTGGTACGCCTGTGTGCAACAAGTGTGTTGTTATCGTTGTTGCGTCGGTTAATATTGAATTGCAATTGGAATACCGTTCTTGCAAAGGTAAGTGAAGCTGTAAGTAGTTGCCCTTCTATATGCTCGCTACTCCACGAACATTACTTATAGAATCGCATTTTATGTTGAGTTGCACGTACCAAAGGAGAATCTAGCATACGAGATACATTACACGCGTGCGCATTTCCTATATAAATCTGAGTAATGCCACGCGTGCGCATTTCCTATAAAAATCTGAGTAATGCTACGCGTGCGCGTTTCCTATATCAGTCTGAGTAATGCCATGCTCAATTTAAAGCGCATGTGTTAGAGGATTGTGGCTTCAATGGTGAAAGTGATTATAAATTCAGAAATATGTGATTGCAATGCAGTTAGAGCTTTCTCATATGTTAACACGGTCTGTGAACAGAAAAAAAAAACGCTGTGTGAATGTTTGTTGGTCATTTGCTAAAGTACTTTCACGCATTATTATGCAGCTGTGTGACGGCTGTTAAAACGTTCAGCAAGTTAGATTTTGGTTTTCTTGGCTTAGTTGAGTGCTACGAGTGTTGGGCGAAGATAAAAACGCGTGTCTTTTGTGCTTTTTATAAACAGGCATACAGCAGTAATAGTCATTGTTGTTGTACTGTTTGGGGTGTTCAATAAAACAAGAATGCTATTTTGTACTGCAACAGTTTTTATTTCATCTGTGTTAACAGATCACGCAAACAACCTGGACACATGCACGTAAGAAACGTACGCAGTGCATCGCGCGCACGCATGAAAAAAACGGGCCTGTCATTTTAAAACATAATATAGAACAATCGACGTAACAAACGGCATGGTTGTCTAGTGGAGCAGCGTGGGCAGTACAAATATCAAATCAGAATGAAAAATGAATAGAAAAACGGCGAGTAACGGGCGCTTTGCCCACGGCTTCTATGAGCCGCGTATATCCACCTTTCGCCACCGTTCGCCGTTGGTGGCGCCACCAGTACAACTGAAAGCAGCAGCGCACGAGGCGGATACCGCGTTGTGGCCGACGGCGTCGCTAGGCCTCTCCCAGGAGTACGGAACGGCTATATGATGAACGACAGCTCGCGATCACAAAATGCTTGCTGCTGTACAGTTTTCGTCGCCGTTATTTTACACACACACTGCCGCTATCCGAGTCCGCCATCCGCGTTAAGCTACGGAGCGATGCACTTACAACGAACGAGACGGATCGTAGTCGCGGTTCCTGTTGCTCGCAGTGCATCGGCGGTTGCATGTTGGTTCAATCTGTCTCGTATCGGCGCTCGCCTTCTCGCTAGACGTTTGACAGCGGTGGTTGCATGGCGCAAAAGAGACAATTTAGACTTATTCATGCCAGCAGCTTTTATTTTCTGCGAAACATATTCTTTGCTTCACCGGTGGCCGGTGCGAGCTCGTAGAACTCACCACGGCGACCGGTGTGGCGGTGCGAGTTCGCTACGCCGCCGGCTTGGTACCGACGACGTAGTGAAGCCTTCTTACCGCTTAGAAGTTGCAGCCAGTGAAACATCGGTTCGGTGACACTCCGGGAAGCAAGCGTTGCCGGTGGTCGGGGCGAGCGCGTCGCGGGCGCAGCTCTCACACCGGCCGTCGGCCGGCTTGATGCCGACGACGTAGCGAAGCCTACTTCTTTCTGCTTCGAAGTTTTAGCCGGTGAAACTCCAGAAACAACCCGCTGACGATCGCACCAGCTTACTTTTGTTACCGATGAAATTATTTTTCGCACTTCTTCGTAACTCGGCACGTTGAAGAGAGGTATCCGTGGCGTGTCGGAGGCTTGCACTCGTGTGCATGGGCATTTCCGCTTGATGGGAGAATAAACACGCGACAGCCAGCTCTATGTGTTCGCGGTCGGACGCTGGCGCGAGTTGAACTTGTCTCGGCCGGCCGTTGCAAATCCTCGCTGCACTGATAATTTCGTTGTCTGTCGACAATGCTCACACGGCGACCGACACAAGGCACTGGAGCTTCACACCGGCGTGCTAAACAGATGCCCGTACACACGCGCACATTCACACACGCACGCACCTCACGACCAAAAATGGTTTTTAAAGTTTCTAACCCCGTGACACGCACGTCACGACCAAAAATACTTTTTAAACCTCCCATAGGGAGTTTCTAACCACGTGATCTAAAACTCCGTCGGGAGTTTAACAAGGTCATGTCGTTCATAAACTCCCTCATTAAGCAAGGGGCGTTTTACGACGACATGTGCCGACTTCACTCCGCTAGCACGGAGTAAATGAATGGGGCATGGGGGGGGGGGGGGGTCTTATAGGAGCTCATATGCTGGAAAAGCTCCCATCTGGGCTAAGTGCCATTAACCATTATTGATTTGGCGTTCTTTGGCCATGAGTGGCCCTTGCGCCATTAAAACCTATATATCATCAGAGAATCGCCAGAGAATATACTGGCGGAGGGTACATGGGCATATTTACTATCACGATGCAAATAAACGCGAACAGCGGAAAGCGTGGCTTTCCCCACTGCCAGCACGACCTAGCGTTGATCTGAGCATACGTGTCCTACTCCGATATGCCTTGGCCATCGCTACGCGAATCTTTGCTTTCAGTCGGCGTCATCGTAGTGCTAGATTCTTGTTCCGGCTGGCGCTATCACACTGCATGTGTGTGTTTTGAGTCTCAGGCATGACTATCTGCTTCCCATGAAATCACCGAAGCAGCAAATTCGCAACCCTCGACGCTTCATCGTATCCGCACGTTTCATTCTGCTTTAGTGCTGCGCAAGCTGTACAAATACAACGAGCACATTATTCGCTCGGCGACAGTTTATGTGAGCATGGCGGCCCGGTTTGTGAGCGACATGGCAGCAAACTCTGAATACATAGCACAAGCTACAAAGGCTTTTAAGTTTGTCTTGCTATTTAGGCTCACTGGCCGCCGGCTTGTGAACTGCTCCATCGCTCTGCGGGTCGTCTTGTACAATGGTGTGGGCTGCGCCTTCAAAGTCCAACTTTCCTCTTTTTTTTCTGAAAGAAGGCTCCTCGACGGCGAAAATACCGTTATATCATGCGATGATAGACTTAGATGCAGTTTTCCAGAGATATTGGCATATGCTTAACTATGTAAGATAACCAACAACCAGCCCCAAAGCTTACAGTGTGTTAGCGACCATTTGTGATTATCTTTAATACGACGGTGTCGCAGCCACCAAGACGCGAGCAAGACAGCAAGGTGGGCGAGTTGTTGTTGATCCTTCACGGCTATACACAGCTTTACGAGCATTGTCAACCGCTAGAACGTACACGAGAGGTTGGCATCGCGAAAACCTTTTTGTGTCGCGCTTGGTAAATAGACGCCCATACCCCTCTGCGTGAAAGAAGTTCACCGCCGTTTCCACTGGGTTCACACGAGCAGGTTAAACTACCTTCAGAGTCCTAGTACAAAGGTCCACGTCGACCACCTCGACAACTTTAGACATGTATTTCCAGAACAAACATTTAGGTTTACAGAAACACATCTATGGTAGCGAGTCACGGAACACAGATGCCCTTTGTGCTAATTTGTTTGTTTGTTGGTTTGTCTGCCGGTGTGCTTGTTTCTTTTGTTTGATCTTCTTTTGTTTAGTTTCTTTTGTTTGAACGAAAAAGCTACTCAAGGCAACCCGCGTTCACGCATGCATGCGACTTATACCCGTCGCCACGCAGAATTTACGTCTGTATGCATTGCTGTTTCCCCGTAAAATAGGTTGGGGTTCTGTTCCTGCGCATCTGATTGGTCTAGAGGCTTGTGAGCATCGAGCACTGAGCGGCTGAGCAACAGCTGTCGCTTTGGTAGCAAAGCAGCCATTTTTTACCAGTCGCTACATACTTGGTCGAGCGACCGGCGTTAGTCGTAGGTATGAACAAGCCTTTAAGGAGGCGTTCACTTTGAGATCACTTCACATTAAGCGGGCCTTATCGTAAGTGCGTCTACTAGAAACAGTAGTTATGAGTTAAATACTGAACCTATGCCACCCGCTTGCTTATTGTTCCCTCTTTGCTGAAACTTTGCCTCGGGAACGACAGCGCATAAACGAAAGATTTGTTCCGGAAAATCGATTTGTTTGGAAGCATTGGTCGCTGATAAACAGGCGCTATTTTGCTAACTTCCATCGCACCGCAGGCGTTCTGAATGTTCTGATTGAGTTGATCATTACATTTGCGTAATTATGGCGTGCTAGAGTATTCTGATTGCGCTGTAATTCGAACGCATATGATGGTGCAGATAGAGTTGGAAGTTTAAGAGCAGAGAAAAAGATGTGTGGAGATACGCGGGCTGCCCCCTTTATTTGTCGTTTCATTTTTGCTAGTTTTCTTATGTATTACTTGTTTTGCCTATAGATAGCCACGTGCGCATTGAACTAGAGAATATCTTTAGCAGACTAAACGTAAAATAGAAAATTAAAAAATGAAACAAAATTCGTAAACAGGGGGTGGGTGCCCGAGCCGACGTTTCAACAAGTGGACTTACAAAATGTCGCCTTGTTTTTAAGTCGAGATCAGTAACACATTGGTTAGACTGAGCAAAGCGCGCGTTATTTAATTTCAAAGAATTTCGAGTGGAGACCTAACCATTACTTTTTTTTTTGCTTGCGAGCCCTGTAAGACCGAGAAGGACGATTCAGTGCCAGTCCAAGATCTGGAGAAACACTTTCTCCGGCATGCTATGCGACTTTTGATATATACACTACGGTGTTCACATATACTACAGCGTCGAGAAAATAGAAATGTCACTGCAAAATTTCCATTATGTAATTATGCTTCCGCTTCGGAGGAGACGAGATTGTATTACACGTTTTAACTCTTTCTGTAAGCATATGGAATGGTTGTTTCACCCTATGTAAAAATATGAAATTGCAATGAACAAAAGTCTTAATATAAAGGCACAGGGCCAAACATTTCTTTCTGCTCGAAATATTGATTAATGAGCTCATCCATGCGACAAAGCAATATGGCGCGTTGCTTTGGAGACGCACAATAATCATCATCGTCATGAACTTACCGCTGCAGGACGAAGAATTACTCTATCAACTTCAAATTAACATGTTACACAAGCGGATTTGATGACATGTCTGTAAATCGTCTAATTTCAATGCACCATTAAGTTCCTTGACGTCACGAACTCCATGCCTAATAGAACATCACTTATCTGGCGGAAGATTACAAGGCCTAGCAGTTCGACACCACACATTCTTCGTGATCTCATAAGCGACATCCGTTTCTACTTCATAACGGAGGCATCAATTGATGGCGTTATGACCGTTGACGCTGCAATCTCTATGGACAGAGCAGTGATTGAGGTAAGTCTCGGGTGTCATCTCTTCACGAGCCCACTGACAATCCCATGCGCATGACTCTCCGCAGAGATATATCAACCTTGACTTCACTCCAAGAATAACGAAGGGAAAGAGACGTAAGTGCTGAGAAGACCTGTTTCTGAAAGCAGGATTACTGAATGTCAAAACCTCTTTCAGGAAATTATTTTTGTCTGAGATCGTGCAAATGGCATTTCCGTGAAATAGCTTACGACGGTATAAAAAGAAAGCAAATCCCTTCAGGCTACAGTTTCACGGGGGTTATGTTTGTTGGTCGTTTGTATACACAAGACGATGGGGAATCGGCCAAGGCTGCGTATCGTAAGATTTCGATGGTACCTTCAAGCGTAATTATTAATGAAAAAATAAATGAAAAAAAAATGTCTAAACTAATTTCTTCTTTCTTTCTTTGATCGCCTTCGTCGAGTTTGGAAAGCTATACGACCGCGTAGGGCTCGACACTTAGGATTTTGCTTTTCTGACGAATTTCTTCCCCGAAAATATGGAACTGAACACATATGTTATTTAATTATTATTTTTATACTCTTATGCCCCTCCAGAACAGAAGGTTCTGGAACTGCTACACACCTTGAGTACTACAGCCGATAACCATTGTTTTATTTTTATGTCTTTATATTTACAGCGTTTATGGTTAAAGAGAAAGCATGGGAAAAAGAATGGGAATGCAAAGCAAATGAGTTTTAAATGCGAAGCATTTCTTAGTGAACCTTAGGCACTTTGAGTGTTTCTATCTACGCATCTATCTATCTCGACGCCTACGTCTGGGTGATCTCGTGATCGCCTTCTTCACTTGGTGTAGACAAAAATCCGCATGGGAGGCTAAGAGGGTTTGACGAATACGACTGCCTGGTCATTACATGAATAACGTGAAAATCTTCTCGCGTACGTCGTCAAACCCTTTCCTCCAGACACGTGTGGCATATACCCGTTAACCACGGGCCGCTGTATACGGTTATGGGCCACAGGATATTGACAGTTTATATCTACCTAGAAACGGCAAGTACAGACATTGGTAATTTAAATGCGAGAGTGTTAAGAAAAACTGGCATCGACAGCGTTGAACCGACAAATGCAAAGAATGAAAATTAGGATCCTAGCAGGCATCGAACCCAAGTATTCTACATGGCAGTCCGGTATTTTACCACAGAACCACGCCAGGTCTAGAAACTGCTTTGGAAAAATGCCCTATTCAGGCGTATTGTTGGTGCAACGTCAATTGTGGTTGTGCTGGCAATGAATAACAAAACAATAAACACAACATAATTATGTACTCCTACGATGCAGGCGGCATGTCAGGTTAACGTCTGTGATTCCAGTGTTGGCTTCGCTTTTATAGCGGTGTGATATACACTACATTTGTATTCCTATAATTCAGGAAGCTATATTCAAGCGTTGCTCGACGCAGGATGAATACGCTAACGAAAGTTACGTACGATATTCACATCATCGCACCTTAAAGTGCACTTCGTTCCGATAATACTGATGTATGTGCTCTATCGTGAGTGCCGTCGTTACGTCAGACCACAAGTTACCCTTTAAACAGATAGTGCCGTCGGCGTGCCTGGTAAGCCCACGATGAGCACACGACTACACTTAAAAAAATACGTCGATCCACCTCATAACGCGTGGCTCAAAGCCAAAAAATGCAGCATAAAAATACTCGCCGACTGCTTTGCATGAAGCGGATTCTCACAAGGTGTGGGATCTGCCGAATTTTTCGCTAGAGTTACTAATTAAAAAGTTAATTAAGCGGCATTTGTCAATTACCCAGCTTGGCAGAGTGGAAAAATACCTGACGTGCTGCGTACGGCTCAGAATACCACTGAGCCAAGCCAACATGCGTAGCGGATATGTTTTAGGGGCGAAGCACATTAAGGCCGAGGCTTGTCCGTATGCCGTCCATGCGCACGGCACAGCACCATGTAAAATCGAAATATCAGGTTTAACAATACACTAATATAATTCATAATTTTGACGGAACAATATAAAACACCTACGACCACAAACCCATTATACTAGTCGGCGACTTCAACATTCACATTATGGACCTTAGGACCTAGCTTTGTCATCGACTCTCACTGTCCGCTGTCACGGTATATAGAAAACCGTTGCTATAGTCGAAACGTATATGTGTATGTGAATAAAAAAAAGGTTTACAATAGACCAACATCAATCATAATTGTGACAGAGCAATATAAAACACCTAAAAGCACAAACCCTTTATACTAGTCGGCGACTTCAACGTAGACATTACGGACCTTAGGACGTAGCTTTGTCGCCGACTCTCTGTCACTTTGTGTCACACAAGTTACATTATGCGGGGCAACGCTCGGGTAACGTACGGTTACTCACCCATACGATACCGAGAGCTTCGCCCACACGTAATGATTCACTTCGTGGAGATGCGTGGACTTTACATATATATATATATATATATATATATATATATATATATATATATATATATATATATATATATATATATATATATATATATATATATATATATATATATATATATATATATATTACACAGAAAAATATCCCATTTAACATTTCCACGCATATTCCTTCAGCGCTTTTTTATTTAAGACTTTTCAAGCATTTAGAAGTAGTTCGTCGCGCTATTTTCTCCATTGCCATTTCAGCGCATTTCGAGCGTATTATTTACATTTTCCTTGACCCTGGTGTGACTTTGCGGCTACAGTAATAATGAAATAATATTCAAGCGATCGTGTTTTTACAGGGTACATGTCAGGTGACAATAGAGTTTCAAGCAATGCAACTATATTCCACAGGGGTGTCACTACATATTTCGTGTAAAAGATCTGCATTAATACGTCTTCAGCTTTATGGAAAACAATGAGCAAGTGAACACAACCTGGGACTAATTTTTTTCCGTAAGCTTTCTTGCGTGTGCTGATGCATAGCTTCTTGCATAGCTCCTAATTACTTGAAAATTTCAGTGATATCCTAATGCAGCTAGGCAGCATGTTCCAGGCAATACACAGGCCAGGCTTCGAAACACTGAAGTTCTCATTGATTTCAATAGGTGTGCACTGACCAGCCGCCGTTATTCTCATTTCAGACTCGTCGAAAGCAATTCCGCTCGCTGGACAACACGGTAAATTGTGGTTCATCGTTCGAGGTCGACATCAGAAATTCTTAACACAACAATATCTATTGCCGCTGCGACGAGCAATCACTTGCTGCTGATGAATTGAACTTGGCTTTGCCTGCTTTCGACCTCTTAATAGCTCGAGCATCTGGAGATGACGTCCGCCCCCCCTCCCTCCCTCCCTCCCTCCCCTCCCCCCCCCCCCTTATCATAACGAAAGAATTCTGTAAACGCCTCAGATGTTAGAGCAAAACTGTTAAAGCGAAACTGAAAAAAGAAACGAAATGTAAACAAGAAGGACGTTTAGGGGAAGATGATGGCTCGGAATGATGAGAAATGGTTGGAGAGGAGATGTCGTCGGTTCCAACGTCATTTACTGCTCAACCATTTCTCATCACGAAATAGGATATGGTGGAAAGCAATTAATCCCATTGAGAGAGCAGACACAGGATTATTTGTGCCTTCGTTAAATAACCCACGCCTAATGACTATGTGCTTACTCCGAGTGTTTCAAGCCGAAGTTGACATGATTATATTTGCACAAGTTTCTTCGTCGTCAACGAACATAATCCATCCTTCTAACATATTTCGTTTTACAGCTTGGAAAGACGGGTTTGTGCGTCCGTGTACCTGTGCACGTGCTTGTGAAGATGCAACGAGCTCGCCACGCCATCCCTGCCCAGTCTTCATGGCTTGCCATGCTATCGATTTTCTCTCAATGGATCAGATTTGCCGCATGTAGGGTCAATGTTTCTCCAATACCATTGGCCGTCACTGCGTATCTTGATGACCTTAGGGTTACTTTTATCGTCTCGTTTTTCACGCTTTTTATATGAAAGTTTGCCTATTCAGCGCCATATTTACTTCATTATCGGGAACACTGAGACTTTGTCCGTGTGATGTAACCTATGCATTCCAACACACTTAACAAGAATCCTCCGTCCACCCTAAGAAAAAAAATTCGAGGACGGTTGAGCTTTGCCTTCAAGAGTAGAACGCGACAGCGTAGTTTGGCCCCGTGCGCATTCCCTTCTCAATCGCTTAGTCTAGCTTCTCTATCCTATCCTAGAATACCTACACCAAGTACAGTTGCGAAGTGCCCATTAAGCCATAATTCTTGCTTCTGCGAATGGGCGAAGTACCCAATACACGTTCGTAAGGCAACACGCTCAAATGCGCAGCTGCGATCTTAGTTGATGATGCTGCTGATAATAACGATGATTAATTATGCCCGTGCGCTTTGTAACTGGCGTGCCTTTAAACCAACCACTCGTTGCGCAATTCACGTGTTTGGACGTCTAGTGCGATTCTGCGCTTCTGCCACCCAATATTACATGCGAAAATGTTCCAAAAGCCGGGAGAGTTCATGATTAAAACAGATACTCCGACTTAACACAACAAAATATAACAAAAAACTACACAGACGTTTCGCCACCTATGCGGGTGGCATCTTCAGTATGAACTGGCACCGAATGAGCGAAGGTAACCCAGTCTATTTCTAGTCTCGTATGTCTCTGTACACATCCGGTAGGGGGCCACGGTTGCTGTTGCACGCCGACCTGTCACGGCGGATGAACCACGACTCGAGAAGCTTTCTCTTGCCCCACCTTTGTTCCCGAGCCAGCGTCGTCGCATTACTGAAGTCGAAGGCATGCCCCGTCGTCCAGCAGTGTTCGACGAGTTCGCTCTTGGAATGCGTGGCATGGGTGGCTTTGGCGACGTCCCCTTTGTGCTCTTTGAACCTCGTTGACCGCTTCCTGCCTGTTTCGCCGATGTATGTGGCGTCGCAGTCTCCACACGGTACCTTGTAGACAACCCCGCTTTGATCGTTCGCAGGGGTGCGGTCTTTAGGCTTGGTGAAGACGTTTCCCAAGGTACAATGAGGTCTGAAAACGGTTTTAATGCCCAGCGGACGAAGTGCTCTCCGAACAGAGTCTGACACCCCCTGAACGTAAGGAATGGAAACAATGGATGTTGTGTTTTCTCGTGCCGCACTTCTTGTTCCCCCTCGCATACGTCTCATGGTGTCGTTGATAAACGTCCTCGGATAATGCCTTTGCTCCAAAGCACCGACCACATTTTCCATCTCATGTCGCCGCAAGTGCTGATCAGAACACACAGTATCGCAACGGGACAAGAACGTCCTCACGACGGACCGTTTGTGCTCGGCCGGGTGATGTGAGTGGAAGGACAAAAAGCCTCCGGTATCGCATTGTTTCCGGTACACTGTTGTTTCCACCCCGCCATTACAAGCCCTGCGGACAAGTATATCCAAAAATGGCAAGGCATTATCCTTCTCTACTTCATAGGTAAACTTAATGGCAGGATGTACGCCGTTCAGTGCCTCATGGAAAGCAACCAGATTTGCCCTCTTCAGGATGACGAAAGTGTCATCAACGTACCTACGGTATATTTTCAACTGAAAAGGTAGAACCTCCAGCGCCCGTGTTTCGACGTGCTCCATCACTAAGTTGGCCATGGTGACGGAGACTGGACTTCCCATAGGGCAACCTTCAATTTGGTGGTAAACTGTGTTGTTGAAACTGAAGTACGTTTGTTTCAGGCAAAACCGCAACAAAATTACGATGTCCTCCACCGACCTCGACGTACGACTTTGCAAATTCCTGTCCTCTTTCAAACGGGCCTCCGAAACCTCAATTGCCAGGACAACAGGAACATTTGTGAATAAAGAAACAACATCAAACGACACCATCACATCATCATCATCAAGCTGCTGTGTACGCACGACAGTCGCAAATTCCCGAGAGTTTTTGACTGACCGGCCATTGTTCTCGGTTAACGGTCTCAGCAACCCAACTAGAAACTTTGACAAGTTATAAGTTGGTGACCCAACGAAGGACACGATAGGGCGAAGAGGACAGCCCTCCTTGTGAACCTTGGGCAGCCCATAAATCGTTGGCGTGGCCCCATCCGAAGAAATCAGTCGGCGGTACAACGCTTGATCAATGCTTCCCTTGTTGCGCAGTACCCGTAACTGTTCCACCAGTTGTCGTTCCGATTTTGCTGTCGGGTCACGGGTCAGCTTCAAAAAATGCGAGGAATCGCTCAAGATGTTGCACATTTTCTCCTCATAGTCCCTTCGGTCTAGCAAAACCGTGCCTTTTCCTTTATCAGCCGAAAGGATGACGATAGATAACTCATCAATCAGATTGAATTGCCGTTCCGATTACATAGGCACCGTATTCAGCGTTCTTGCGATGCACTATTCAATATCGCATACTGGAATGTTAGTTAGTTGTTTTTTTTTTCATGCTCTCTCACCACATTTTTTTTTGTTCCGTATATCAATTTTCGCACATTTATAAGCCACCTTTTTCTCTAGTGCTTCGTGCCTTGGTGGTGAAACAAATAATTTTTTTTTTAATCACTGAAATAAATAAATATTTGAAAAAGAAAGACATCTCTTCCTCTCCCCGTGTTCGACGGTTCGAAGAAAGCGAAGACAACGGTGAGGGAAAGAAACATCTCGGAAAAAGTTGCGCCTTAAATTTACTTAGACAGGGGACATAAATTTGACGCGCAGTCAAATTTACTGTGGTACGAAGCTAACGCAATCACTGAAATCTCATTTCCTTTTACGGCCGCGATCCAAGCACGAGTGGAAAAGACGCCCGCTTGCACAGTTCCCGAGACCGAATTCAATATACGGTCATCGGAACGAGGAAGAGGGGGAAGGAATAAATGGAAAGGGAGACATCAAGCGTGGAAGAGGGAAACTATACAGACGGGAGTCACTCGACACGGACGCGGCAGGTTCCCTGATGCATAATTTGTTACCGTAATCAGCAGCTGCGAGTCGGGAAGCCATCGGCTGACGTACAGAAAAGATGAGCGAGATGATCCCGAGGCGAGTGTATCGTTATATGCTCGTACCGTGGCTCCTAAGCGAAGCACCCCCTCCTTCGTCTTCCCTTCTAACGAAAACAAGAAATATCATCTATATACTCCCCGCTATCTCTCGAGTCAAACAAAGAGGCGGCAGCGTCGGGGCGAGACTACGCCGTCGGGGGAATCGAGAAGAGGCGGCAAAAAAAAAAAAAAAGAAGAAGAGGGGAATATATGCGGCGAGCGCGTTTAGCCGTTGCTGGCTTTTCTTATGGGAACGCATTTGCGCTTGGCCACCGCCGTCTATGGTTATATATAATAAATGCGTTCGGTCCGTTCCGACGGCGATATGAGGCCCCCATTGCCGACTTCTTGAGTGCTCGCCTTGAATAGCGATGTGCCTCTTCTACGGATGGTAACGCCGGCGGAGTACATGGAGGAGAAATGGTTTTCGTTGAGCGAGGGCAGGGAGGAGGAGGAGGGGGGAGTTGAGGGAAAGGGAATGAAAGAGAAGAAGGGATCCCAGGCGAATCGAGTGTCACAGGCGAACACTCCACACTGAGTGGCAGTGCGTTGGTATAACTGCTTGCTGCGCCGTTATGGAGCGATGAGATAAATTAGTAAGGCGACAGGTTGATGAACTAGCCACTTACGAACGCACGACCAAGATTACATTTTTAGGGGCGAAGCTCCTCTTAGTTTAACCTTGTCACGTCTCCGTTGTCCGGCGTAACCACCTTTGCAAACGGCCCACTACTTCGTCTTTGCAAACATCCCACTACGACCCATCATCGATCCTTTGCAAACTGCCAACTACTTCCGTCTTTGCAAACATCCCACTACGACCCATCACCGATCCATCACTTCACCGACCATAAAGCCGTTATAATGAAGGGGGAACGGAAGCCACGTCTAGCTACCACTTACGATTAATAAAATTACTTGTATAAATATATACAGTGTTTGTCACGTCTTTGATGATGTTCTGGGCTATCGATGCTATAGGGCGTATTCGGGAGTGGGAGAAGGAAGGCAATGTGCAGCCGCGCCGAGCGCAGGTGGTGTGACGTTAGTGATGACGTATGTACCTAGCTCTGCATTACTTTGCAGTCCATCGCTGACGCTTCACCTCAGCTCCGCTGTGTGTGTGTGTGTGTGTGTGTGTGTGTGTTTGTGTGTGTGTGTGTGTGTGTGTGTGTGTGTGTGTGTGTGTGTGTGTGTGTGTGTGTGTGTGTGTGTGTGCGTGTGTGTGTGTGTGTGTGTGTGTTTGTGTGTGACATTCCAATTTATTGTTATCGCTATTGCTAATTCTCTCCAAACTGTGACATTTTTTCCTGTTCTTTAACAAACACTAGCAAAAAGAAAACTGAGTAGGGCCAGTGTGGCTGCCCCAGAAATCTGCGGTCCCACGTATGATCCATTCGCCACGAGCAATTGTTCTTCACAAGCGAAGATTTCTTCTCAAGAAACATGGACGAGAAAGTTTTCTGTTTTTTTTTTCACCTTCCCTTGGCGCTTAACCTTCCCAACCTCTCCTAGCATGAATTTTCGTAAACTAAGTGAGCGGGGGCACCGACATTCTTGACACTGCTCTTTTTTTCTTTTCTTCTCTGAAATCGATCACTATTTCTGCGCAGACGTTTGCTCACTTGTCGATTTCCGCGTCAAGTCAGTCGCGACACTTCATATAGTATAAGCGCGACACGAAGCACGAGCGAAGACCGGCGAACTTCATCTCGCATTGCGAAATTCCAGCGAGTTTGTCGTTTTGTTCACTCTCCTTTAAAACTTTTTTAACAAAATCTCGGCAGCCATTGCGACGGCCTCAAACTCTATTCCGAGGTTATATCGTTGCTGCTGATCTCCAGTTTTAATCTCCTTTTTATCGCAGCTTTGTATGTAGCCTCCGGCGGCGAGATCATGGTAAAGCGACTGACGACTCGCTATAGACCGGGTTCTTTATTTCATCCAATCGTATACTATTTTTTTATGTTTCAGACTCTAGAACTATCACCGGGACTTCTCGTCTGTTGCGTAATCACTCGGTCTTTCATTACCCAATTCGAGAATCTTCTTCGGTGCTCTGTCTCGAAGTGATGAGCTCATGAATGCATGAACGGGAGTTCAGCAGCGACGGGCGCTGCAATTTCGAAGCCGCGGAGACGAGCGGCGTCCGCCGCGATGCGGGAGGCCTCGGCAAGAATTTCAATTACCGGAGAGCATTTGTCAGAGCGGTTTTCGGAGTGGCGGCGGCAGCCATCTTGAGCGTGTGTTCCCCACGCCGGGTTGTTTCCGAGAAACTAACGCCTAAGAGTATAGGCAAGCCCCATGCCCGTATCCAGGGGGGGGGGGGCTAAGGCCCGCCCCCCTCCCCCCCGAAATTTTGGTGAAGTAGGTGTTTTTCAGAAAAATAAGTAATAAAAATAGGCGCTTTTCTCGAAAAGTCAGGGTTTTCAGCAAGTGCCCCCCCCCCCCCTACAAAACAAATTCCTGGCTACGGGCCTGGTAGAGGTGGTTGGAAAAGCCTAAAGCGCACTCAACAACGTTTCCCTTACGTCTTCCAGCCCTCGGTGACAGCGACCGTTTTCACTGCATGTCTCTTCCTACGAGGAGAAATTCTTGACCTAAATAGCCTAAAGCCTCGATCTTTGAACCCTGGCTATCGGTGTCGACGCACTTAGAAGACCACAGCATTGATCATTCATGTGAGTAACTGTTTCAAGTTTCTAAGCACCACAGTTGGCCACAAGTGATGTCGTGACAGAGGGTTATGGATTATACATAGTCAATATTTACGTGCGGATTAGCCCATCCCTAAATCTAATAAATCTAACTAGAACATTTGGCCATTGCGCGAGCCGCAAAATGCGGCCACAAAGGCGTGGAACCGATCCTGAAGCGTCGGATATTACTCAGTTGCATCATGCAATTATTTTCAGTGATTATTTCATTCATCACTCAAAAAAATTGGTCACAATGCCAATTAAGTCCTTACGTCAGCTGTGTAAAGTATATAGTGTGAGACGACGTCAGGTACGACGGAACGATTGTTGTATTTACAGCAAAGGCGCGCGAACCAAAAACCGAACACCGGCGATCCAACACAATGATGATGATCACGATGATGTGTATGCACAAGTGAAGATGATGACCGACACAGTCAGCGCTCACACTATTTTCCCCCTTCACGAAAGCGGTCAGCAAGACGTCCCTTTAGCAAGGGTACGAACGCCGGATATAGGGCTTCAGGCGAGACACATGGGTGATCTCGGTACCGCGACGATGGCGGTCCGAAGCCGAACTAACAGGAGCGACGCGGTAATTCACCGCAGACGTTCGTTCAAGCACGGTGTAAGGGCCCAGGTATCTGCGAACGAATTTTTCACAGAGCCCCGGTGTGCGAACAGGTGTCCAGAGGAGCACTTCGTCGCCTGGGTGGAAGGACACAACTCTACGTGTCTCATCACAGCGAACTTTCCTCTTGGCCTGAATGGCAGAGGTGTTGGCGCGGGCAATTTCACGGCAGCGGGCGACGCGGGCAGCGAACTCTTCTGGAAGGGACGCTTATGGGACAGAGGGCGCGGAGAAGAAGGTGGTGTCCAGAACAAAAGACGGTGCACGGCCATACACGAGGAAAAACGGGCTGTAGCTTGTAGTGCGCTGTATGGCCTTATTGTAGGCAAACGTGACGAAAGGCAGTACTGTGTCCCAGTTCTTGTGATCGGGCTGAACATACATAGAGATCATGTCGGACAAAGTTCGGTGAAAACGCTCGATGAGACCATTTGTCTGCGGGTGATATGCCGAGGTGGTCTTATGGATGGTGTCAGAGGCCTGTAGGACTTCAGCGAGGACATGAGAAAGAAACGTCTTGCCACGGTCACTAAGGAGAACTCGAGGGGCGCCGTGGCGTAAGATAATGGCACGCAGGACAAAGTCAGCGACTTCGGAGGCAGCACCAGAAGGAAGAGCTGCCGTCTCAGCGTAGCGAGTTAAGTGATCTACGGCAGTAACGATCCAGCGATGACCGGCGGGTGTAAGCGGAAGAGGTCCGTATAAATCTATGCCCACGAACTCGAAGGGAGCGGACGGGCACGGTAGAGGTTGTAAAGGGCCGGCGGGAAGAGATGTCGAACGTTTTCGGTGCTGGCATGACGAACAGGACTCGACGTACTTGAAAACACTAGTGGAACGGCCAGGCCAGAAGCAGCGAGCCTTGATGCGATCGTAGGTTTTGTGAAAACCTAAGTGGCCAGCCGTCGGGTCGTCGTGAAAGGCTTCTAAAACTTGGAGTCGAAGTGAGCGAGGGATGACTGGGACCCATCGGTTACCGAGAGGATGGTAAATGTACCGAAGGAGCGCTCCATCGTGAAGTTTGAAACGCGCGAGCTGTCGTCGTAAGCGGCTGTTGGGAGCACCGCGGGATGAGCCAGTGAGCCGATCGATGATTGTACGGCAGTATGTGTCTGCACGTTGGAGCGCGGCGATGTCTGCGGACTGAAGCAAGTCAGCCGGCGCAGTGGACTTGATCGGACTAAGGCTGGTCATCGGCGTGGTCGCTTCGCTGAGAGGTGCCACACAGGAGGTAGGTGCTTCATGGTTATTTTGCGACAGCGGACAACGCGACAAAGCGTCGGCATCTTGGTGTTTCTTACCCGACCTGTATGTGACAATTTAGTCATACTCCTGGAGTCGGAGCACCCAACGGCCGAGGCGTCCTGCACAAGTGAAGATGATGACCGACACAGTCAGCGCTCACAATAGAAGTGTCAAGTCACGATAGGCCTCAAAGCTCGCAGTAAACATAATAATAATAAATAAAAACAAAGACTATACCAATTCAAAAATACAAAACGCGTCGTTACGTTTGCTCCTTAGGTAACACCCATGCCGTTCAGAGGAAGCTTTAGTTAGCAGCGAACTCGAATTCGTCTGTCTAAATGCGTGTGAAACGCCAGTGTACTTACGGGAACAGAATTAAACCAGCTTGAATAAAGTTGTTGCCGAAATTTCTACGACACGGTTAATTTCTTGCGTGTGTAGGGAGCACAAGAATTTTCACTGAACGCCTCATACTTTTCAGAGATAACGCCGAGACTGATGGGTCTCAGAAAAATTCAAGCAACAAGTTTACGAATAGGCGACTGTGCACCGAAAGTAGATATTGCAGTTCTTGGAACTAAAGCGGACAAATGTGTTATGTAAGGCTTTTGACCCATTATTACTATGTATAAGAAGGTTTACCTAGTTGTCACCATTGAATGCTGAGACTCACAAATGCCTCAGCAGCCACTGGTGACAAAGCATAACGATTGCACAAATTCGTTACAGTAGGTCACCGACTATATACTGCACTCTCCAGATACGTTCTCTGCGAAAGTGTGGTCCAAAAATTCCAGGAAAATCAATTTCGCTAGCCGGGATCCCAAAGACTCCTCTAAGACTTCAACATTATTATCAAACAACGAGGTAACGATCGACTCAATAACATTTTACAGAACCTGCAGCGCAAGCACGTTAGTGCTGAAAGAAGGGTAATGCAGTGATGGAAATAAGGCAAAAGGGGAGTTCCTTCACTGTGTTACCTTTCTTTCAGCGCAAACGTGCTTGCGCTGCAGAATCTGTAAAATATACGTCAACCAACTTGACCACATCGCCATTCTTTTTCAATGAATACCAAACATTTTCTAACGCTTGACTATAGAGGGTAAGACATGCAGAGGAGGGATAGCTTCGCGGCGAAGTTAGTTTCGTTCGTGAGTAAATCAGTAACTGAAAAAAAAATATTGCAAGCACTGCGCGCTAAATTTTAACACGGGACTTCTAGTATACCAAAGTGCGATGCTCTAATCTACATCATCATCATCATCATCAGCCTGTCTACGCCCACTGCAGGGCAAAGGCCTCTCCCATGTTCCTCCAATCAAACCGGTCCTGTGTTTTCTGCTGCCACGTTATACCTACAAACTTCTTAATCTCATCTACCCACCTAATTTTTGTCTCCCCCTCACGCGTTTGCCATCTCTTGGAATCCAGTCAGTTACCCTTAATGACCACCGGTTATCCTGCCGACGTGCTACGTGCCCGGCCCATACCCATTTCTTCTTCTTGATTTCAACTATGATATCCTTAACCCCCGTTTGTTCCCTGACCCACTCTGCTCTTTTCCTGTCTCTTAAGGTTACACCTAGCATTTTCCTTTCCATTGCTCGCTGCGTCGTCCTCAGTTTAAGTTGAACCCTCTTTGTAAGTCTCCAGGTTTCTGCTCCGTAGGCAAGTACTGGTAAGATGCAGCTGTTATATACCTTCCTCTTGAGGGATAGTGGTAGATTACCATTCATGATTTGATAGTGCTTGCCGAATGAGCCCCATCCCATCCTTATTCTTCTATTTATTTCACTCTCGTGGTTCGGCTCCGCGGTTACTACCTGTCCTAAGTAGACGTACTCCTTTACAACTTCCAGTGTCTCGCCCCCTATCGCAAAGCGCTGTTCTCTGCCGAGATTGTCCCACATTACTTTAGTTTTATGCATATTAATTTTCAGACCTACTCATCTACTTTCCGTATCCAGTTCAGTAATCATGAGCTGTAATTCGTCTCCCGCGTTACTCATCAATGCAATGTCATCAGCAAATCGCAGGTTACTGAGATACTCTCCATTAACTCTTATCCCTAATTCTTCCCAGTCTAGGGCCCTGAAAACCTCTTGTAAACACGCGGTGAATAGCATTGGAGAGATCGTGTCTCCCTGTCGTACGCCCTTCTTTATTGGGATTCTGTCGCTTTCTTTATGGAGGACTATAGTGGCTGTGGATCCGCTGTATATTTCTTCCATTATGTTTATATAGGCTTCGTCGATGCCCTGATTCCGCAGTGCCCGCATGACTGCTGATGTCTCCACCGAATCGAATGCCTTCTCGTAATCTATGAAGGCTATGTATAGGGGTTGGTTGTATTCCGCGCATTTCTCTATCACCTGATTGATAGTATGAATATGGTCTATTGTTGAGAAGCCTGTACGAAATCCTGCCTGATCCTTTGGTTAATTGAACTCTAATGTCGTATTAATTCTGTTAGCAATTACTTTTGTAAATAGCTTGTAGACAACGGACAGTAAGCTGATGGGCCTGTAATTTTTCAGGTCCTTGACGTCCCCTTTCTTATGGATCAAGATGATGTTGGCATTCTTCCAAGATTCTGGTATCCTCCCCGTCGAGAGGCACTTCGTATACAGTGTGGCCAGTTTTTCTAACATAATCTCTCCACCGTCTTTCAACAGGTCTGATGTTACCTGATCCTCACCAGCAGCTTTGCCTCTTTGCATTCCCTTTAGGGCTGTCTCTACTTCTCCTGTCAATACTGGTGGGATGTCAGAATCCTCTGAGCTATTACTGCTTCTTACGTTATCACCCTGACTGTTTCGGCTGCTGTACAGATCTCTGTACAACTCTTCCGCTACCTCAACTATTCTATCCATATTGGTCGTGACCTTGCCTTCCTTGTCCCTTAATGCACACTCTGATTTTTGCCTATGCACAGTTTTGTCTTCATAGCTTTGAGGCTTCTTCCGTTCTTTAGAGCATGCTCAATTCTCTCCATGTTGTACTTTCTTATGTCGGCTACTTTACGTCTATTGATTAACTTCGAAAGCTCCGCCAGCTCTATTTTGTCTGTTGCATTTGAGGCTTTCATGGCTTGACGTTTCTTAATGAGGTTTTTCGTCTCTTGGGATAGCTTTCCAGTGTCCTGTCTAACGACTGTACACCCGACTTCCACTGCACATTCCTTAATGATATTAGTCAGATTATCATTCATTGCGTCAGCGCTAAGGTGGGTTTCCTCGGTTAAAGCCGCGTACCTATTCTGAAGTGAAACTCTGAATTCCTGTACTTTCCCTCTCAGAGCTAGTTCATTAATCGGCTTCTTGCGTATCAGTTTCTTCCGTTCCTTCCTCAAGACTAGTTGAATTCTAGATCTTACCATTCTATGGTCACTGCATCGGATCCTGTTAACTACTTCCACATCCTGTACAATGCCCGGGTGGCCACACATTATAAAGTCTATTTCATTTTTAGTTTCGCCATTAGGACTCCTCCACGTCCACTTACGAGTAGCCCGTTTTCTGTAGAAGGTATTCAAGATCCGCAAATTATTGCGTTCTGCGAACTCTACTAGTAGCTCCCCTCTGGCGTTTCTAGAGCCGATGCCATATTCCCCAACTGCATGATCTCCAGCCTGCTTCTTGCCTAACTTTGCATTAAAGTCGCCCATCAGCACAGTATACTGTGTCTTTACCTTACTCATTGCTGATTCTACGTCTTCGTAGAGGCGTTCAACCAGTTGATCATCATGGTTGGATGTAGGCGCGTAGGCCTGTACCACCTTCATCTTGTACCTCACAGGCTAATGCCTCATCAAGAGGCATAAAACGCCTTTGAGAACGATCAGCGTGTACGCAAGCGCATTCGGATTCTTGGCGCGTTTTCAAAAGAGGATTTTGGTGTCCATGAGATGATATGACAAGAACTTAATTTTAGTCCTGAGGAACTCAGATCTAGAGAGCCCGAGGTCCTCCCAAGATCAAGTTGGTGGTACCGCCCACGATGGGACCGGGAGTCGAAATCCCGCCGCGATGTCGTGGGCCCTCTGGACGGCCTGGAGTTGAGTATGGAGACTGCTGCTTTTCAGGGATTCTTCCCGTCGCTCCTTCGTGATGGGTGGAGAGGCGTGAAGGGCTAGGCACAGCCAGAGCATGTGTTCAAAAGAGCAGATTTTTTTTTCTTTGTCGTTTGCTAGACAGTGCGCTGCGGCGCACTGTCTAGCATAGCGGGGTCCCGTTATAGCGCTGCCCCGCTATTCGCAATGCCCACGAACTATAGGTGGCGCGCCGTGCTTTTCAAGATGGCGTCAGGAGGAGGGTCAACCCGTTTGCTAGCATAGGAACAGATAGGACATGCGGACGTACGGCCCGTGCCACTTTCACCGGATGAAGTCATGAGCTGCGCTTAAATGGATATGAGACTAAAATACTTTCCCAAACCATAGAAAGTGCTGAGAACTCGCCACCTAATTATTTGCTGCGGTGTGAAAGGTTATATTTCAGCTCCGTTACCGTGCATAACGATGCTTTGCGAAATCCTGTGCGTGCTACATAAAACTGCATCAACTAGAATTGACGTATGAGCTGAACGGCACTCCGAGGTAGTACGTACCGAGCCTGCCTGACGGATTTGCGGCGGTAGTATAAGCCGCTTTCCAGTGACTCTATAGGCCGCTAGCGAGTAGCGCTATCGCTGCTGCACGGGACCACACGTTTAACGTCGTGATGGTTTGCAAACATAATACGCCGTCGTCATTACTTGCGCAGTCGGGAACGCGGAGTTACGTCTTCAACGGAACACAAGCATTTAACATCCCATTCAATAGCGCTTGTGTCACAGCCATGCTGAGACTCTAGCCGTGTGCAATTCACTTCACTCGCATGTTGCAGGTTCGATCAGCACGATCGAAACATGAATATCGAAAAGAATGCACACGTATGCTTTTCGCAACGTCGAAGAAGTTAGCCGAGCGGCGTGGATTGTGGCCGTGACTGCACGTTCCATCGCTCTAACCATTTCGCTTCGCTGGTCGAGCTCGAGCGTGTTAATTGTGATGCATGCAACGCACAAGAGGAATTATGCTTTTATTTTGATCTCGCTCAAGGATATTATACATTAAATACAATCAAAGTGACTTACGAGCGTGAAAGAACATTAACGCACGAGGGGACGTGAAGTGCAACTCGCTCCTGGTGAGTTAGCAGCTGATGGTTCATCGTCGCTGTCATTCTCGGTGCTTTCACAATCTTCTACGTCCAGTGAAAAACCCTCGCCGTCAAGATGGTTTCTTTCAACATCACTGCTGAAAGCAATCTGAAGAATTTCCTCCGCCGAACGACTTCGACCACTCCGCGTCACCACGTTTACAATTAGAGAGACGTCTGGGCACAGAGAACGTTTTGCTCTCAGACCGGTCAACAAGAAAATCGCTTGCAGTGTGCTGCCACCTATCAACAAACATACAAAAACAAGCGGCTCAGCGCTGGCTCTGAAACCAACACACTGGCGAAGGACGGCGTGGAAAGCTTTCGCTCCACGAAAGGCGTCGAGCAGACGCGTCCTCGAATGATTGAAACGTCGCTCGCACGATTCATAACAGCCCTTTGCTGACAAAGGATAGAGGCCCTATTTTAATGTATCGCCAACTTAAGATCGCTCAGTTATACAACAGCACATCGCGAGCCTGCGCGACCTCCCGCGTGCAGTGTTATGGGACTCATGCACTACGAGAAACAATGACCAATGCTATATGCAAGTAATGCTATTTGACGCGCCGCGCGCCCTCTCCGTATGGGAGGAGAGGGCGCGCGGCTACGCGAAGCTGCGCGCCCTCTCTCCCCATAAGGAGAGGGCGCGACGCCGCAATAAAAAGTCACGCGCTGACGCGCTGCAACGCGTATGTGTGTTCAGGCCTTTAATGTACTCTCTTCAAAGCGCTTTTTAAAGACAATAGTCTTTCTTGGGGAACTTAAACGCAGAAATTTTTACCTGCCTGCCTGCCTGTCTGTCTGTCTGTCACACAATTCAGCCACCTGGCCAAAGTTTAAGCACTTGCTGAATGACCAGCCATCTTGAACTGGTAGCTGCGTTCATACTTGTGAACATTGTCGGTCAAAAAGCAAATATTACGCATATCTGAGGCGCAACATCAATACGTAAGCATTAGGTGGTGTGTTCCTTTTTTCGTTTTTTTTTTGTAATCTCACGTACGGCGGTCTGAAATCATTGTTATAAACACACAAATAAAAAGAAATATTTAAGAGTCACGTGACTATAAATTTGTATCAAATCATGGGTCACGCTGTGTCCCATTTAAGGAGCAGTTGACGTCGATTTTTCAACCACTGCTTTATCAGCAAGAGTGAGCGCAGTAGTCGTAAAGTAGGTTTTTATCAGTAACATATTTTTTTTAAATATCTGTGTTATTCCCCTGCGTAATCTATATCTGAGTATCTCGCGACACGGCATATGCCATTTATGCGGTGATACTCTCCGCACGTTTCTGCATACCTCATAGCTAGAGAGCTGATTTTAGGCAAATGCATATTTTGTTCCTTGCGCTCTCATCGCGCCATTTTGATATATGAGCATGAATTAAAGGTTAAGAAGGGCTTTTATAGTGTTTTTATAGGGCCTATAAATGCCTACTTTTGGCGTTCGTGAATAAATGAGAGAGAGAGAGAAATGTTTTAATGAAAAGCTGGAGATGTTTGCCTGGCTATTCGCCTGACATGCTACTCCAGGTGCTCCAGGGTGATGATTATGATATATACACTGATAACCACACATACATACATAGACTACACTGTTTACAAAGTTTCGGTCAGGCTTGTGGCCCGCAAGAAAGTCAGCAGCGCTTTCGTTGCGCGTAACGCACAGGTGCTGTTTTGCCATGGGCCCAGAATGTGCTGCAGTTCTAAGCACGAGTCCTGTTGAAGGTGCAAAGCCGCCTTCAGAGAAAGTCTTTCTGTTGCGTATCGCCTGCATTCGCAGAGAACGTGTTTTAGGTCTTCTAGGACGTTACATTGAACGCACAACGGTGAGTCCGACAGCTTTATTTTGTTCTTGAAGTAATGAGTGTAGGCGACGTTTAGTCTGATGCGGTGCAAGCATGTTTCCTCTTTTCTGTTGAGGTCTCGCGGCATATCGAAGGCACACGATGGATCAATTTTGTAAAGAGGCCCATACTGGTGACTGGCATCTGTCCAGAGGGATCGCTGGAAGCGCCATGCATGTGCCGACACAAGTGTCGCCGCGTCTTTTCTCGAGAAAGGTATTTCAACCATTTCTCTCGTGGCGTCATGTCCAGCTTTGGCAGCGTCATCAGCCTGGACGTTGCCTTGTATTCCGCAGTGGGCAGGTATCCACTGTAGAACAATGCGGTGATTCAATTCGCAGGCTTTATTGCATAGGCGTTTGATGTCCATTACGAGCTGCTCCTGCGTGCTTGGGGACTTCAGAGACTGTAGCGCCGATCTTGAGTCGGTGAAGATGACCCAAGACTCGGCTGTCTGGTCTACGATGAAATTAAAAGCAGCCCGTAGTGCGGCCAGTTCGGTGGCTGTAGATGAAGTACGGTGACTGAGAGTGGCACAAATGGTGACATTGGCAGGCGGAATCCATACCCCAATGGCAGATGACGTAGGCGTGACAGAGCCGTCAGTGTAAATATGACGGTGAGCCTTGTAGCTGTTTTCCATGTGCTGCAGAGTGAAATATGTTAGTGCTGGTCCGGGTGTGCGCATCTTGTTACTGAACCCAGGCACGAAAGTGACTATTGACCACGAAGGAATTTTCCACGATGGCTCCGCAGGCATTGACGCGCTTTGATAATGCAGCGGGAGTAAGCTCCGTACCACAGGACCGCTGTCTGAAGCAAGCGGATGACCTGGCACTCTGGTGGCATAGCGCAAGTGGACACGAAGAAACTCCTGCTGTAGGAGCACTGGAGCTGATAGGCGTCTGCTTTCGGCAAGGGTGTGAATAAATGTTTACAAGTGCCTATGAATGCCTATTTTCAAAATTGGCGTTTATATGAACGCGTTTTTATCCTCACGTTTCGCTCCCGCGTGCCGTTTCAGACCGTTATTTAAGTTACCGCGTGAAAGTGACTGTTGCGAGCTATGGGATTCAACCTAGTCCTCTAGTTCAACCAACTCCCGGAAACAACCGCTAGAAAGCAGTGAAGTGGGACCGCCGCCGCGCTGACATGGCGCGAGCGGTTGGCGAATGCGAAACCGCGCAGAGCCGTCAGCGGAAATGAGAGTGAACACCAAGAAAAAAAGAAAGAAAAATGTGATGTGCATGCAGCTTTCGTTTTGTTTGTGAATTACTTTTTAAGGTTGTAACTACAGTAGCGTAGCCAGAACTCTTTCTTGGGGAGGGGGGGGGGGAGGGTGTTCAACCATATGTTATGTATGTTCGTGCATGCGTTTGTATGTGCGCGTGTATATACACACGCGCAAAACTGAAATGTTTTTTTTTCTTTGGGGGGAGGGGCTGAACCCATTGAACCCCCCCCCCCTAACCCCCCGCCTGGCTACGCCAGTGGTTCACTGCCAGGGAAGAAATTGGCTCTACGCGATTCGGCCCGGTCATTAGAAGGAATCCTCTCTCCTGGTCTTTTAGCGATCTGGCTGTCTGCTCCTGCTCTGTACTTCTCAGTCATGCCGCAAAGATATCCACGAGCGTGTTGATTCGACAGCGGACACTTGACTCACCTTGCAGAACACGGGAGAGACAGTGTTCTGCGAACCATGCGGGACAACGCACAATTGCACGTCTATGTTCAACTGCTGAACGCCTTTGTGCCCTCTTAAGCAATTACAATTTAGTTTTTCTGTCGCAGGTAGAGGTCGCGCACGCCTTCGTTCGAAATTATTTGCATTTATGTGAAAGTTTATTGTGTCTATGTTTACGATATTGGAGGCCTAAAACGTTGTTTTCCCTGTCTAGTTTTGGCGCCTGAAACAAGCTTTTTTAGGGCCTAAAAATCCGGCCTCTACTCATAGCACAAGGCCACGACGCCCTCCTTTATACACATATCCCGACGTCGTTCGTTTAAATATTCAAACAACGTCCTCGGTAACGGCTTGTAGCTTCGTGGAAACGCGAAAGACTCTAAAAAAAGAAGGCGAAGTTTCCAGGGCTACGAATCATTGCGCTGTTTCGCGGGTGTAGTTATCGCGCCCTGTACGACAAGGCTCCCAACAATGAAATCCCGCCGGAGACATTGCGCGAAGGTATTTCCCTTTGATGTCTCTGCACCACCACCGCGCTCGAGATAGCGCGAATGCATAGCAAAATGCGCGGCAGTTCCACGCGCAGTTAACGTCGGCATTGAGTGGTGAGGCCCGCGCCGGTTTATGGTACCAGCAAGGAGGTATAGTACTATCACGAGAGCTGGCTGCATAAACGTAATATTTAATAAGTCGCTAGCGGTTATTCGGCCCATAAAGCCGTTTCAGATGCCTTTCAAGATAGTCATGATGTATAGATACGACCTCGTGTGCTTGGTTTCCCGTTATTTAAGTCGGCAGTAATTACGATGCTAAGGTGGCGCTGGAATAGCGAATCGTGCAAAGACGCTTGCATTGAACTGTATGAACAGAGCGGCTGTCCGGGAGGCACTACACTTTAAGAATTATGGCGAGCACGGGTGCTTCTGCAAATATTCTCGAAATTTTAGATTTAAGAAACGTGAACATATTCAAACCTTCCTAACTGCAGTGCCACGTGTTTGACCACCTTAACACAGCACTTACGCATGCTTGAACGTTAGCTGCGAAATGCGCCTTCCCAAGGGCGAAATATGTCACGGCGTGACATTACAGCATATTACGAATAGCGATATATTTTTTTTACGAATGTGGTAGTTGTGAAAGCAGCGCTTGCTTTGTGCATGTAATTATCATGCGCTCTCGCAGTTTCTACTTTGATCCCCATGAAAGCAGGCTTACTAGGCACTCGTAGTTAACTACATGCGCCTTTACATCACAACCGTATTGCGGCGAAACTAACTTTTAGAACCCCAGTTCACGCTAAGACACCTTTTTTTTCATTCCTGATATGCTTCGCCTCAATACACTGCGTGCCTTGCAGTGCAAAGCTCTGTTGCCCTGTCGCGACGCCAACATTAAAAAGTTCTGCCTTTGTTTATTTTAATACTTCAGCGCAATGCACTATGTGGGCATTTTGCGTTCCTCACTGCAAAATAATAGCTTGCGAAGAAGCCGACATTGGAGGATTCACAGTTAATCTGCACGTTAAGCCACACGGCTACAGTTCCCGCACGTAACACATTGAGTAGCATCTCGTTTGGCTCATTTGGTATCCTCAGTTATTATTCGTGTGTTTCCAGCTGCAAAAGACCAAAGAGGTTGAAAAATAGGAGTGAGGACCAGTGCCTTTTCTCGGAAAAAGTCATTTGTGCCCGTTGATCGGTGCTCTCAAAGTGGCACGGCAACACTCTTCCAAGTAATCATCCAATGGCTTTATTACAGGAGTTTACTGCCGCACAAACAAACTGCCGTAAACATTTTTTAGAAGCTGTCAATTACTACAAGAATTACAGAGATTAGTCGCACGTTTTAAGCTCTTTCTCTCTCCTTTCGTACCAGCGAAAGCGCTGAAAGCTACGTAGGGGGAGGGATGACAAGGGGGGCAACAAGTCACGTCCGTTCGTCAGCGCGCGTCGTGACTATAGTATGCCAAAGCGGTATCCTGCGGCCGTATAATGAACCGCTGTTCCGTGTTCCGTATTCCGTTTTGGCAGCCATTAGTGCCCCGTGATTGGTCGTTTCACCTGTCACTCAAGTGACGTGTCGGAAGCTCAAATTTTGGTGACGTCAAAATGACGAGTACGCGCTCATTATGCTAAAATATACGGAATCGGTTCCGTCGAAGCGCGGAACAGCCAGCTAGTGGCCCCGTTTCGACGGAATAGCAAACATGGCGGTGCCAGCGTATTTGTCAGAGGTTTCTCGTGTTCTTCAGTTTCCTCACTTTCCTTGCGTCCGCCACGGTGGTGTAGTGGTCGCGGCGGTCGCATTTCGATGGAGGCCGAATGCTAGATGCCCGTGTTCTGTGCGATCTCGGTACACGTTAAAGAATACCCGATGGCCAAAATTTCCGGAGCCCTTCGCTACGGCGTCTCTTATATCATAGCGTGGTTTGCGGACATAAAACCCCAACAAATATTATTATCACTTTTCTTGCGTGTCAATGTGTGTGTTCGCGGTTACTGTGTTGGTTGAGACTCTTTATCACCTGTGGCACATACCCGTATAACGTTAACGCTGGTTTACGGGTATGTGCCACACCTGACTGAGAGAAAGGGTTTCGTGACGTACGCGACAAGTATTTTGCGTTATTCATGTCATGACCAGTGAATCTTGTTCGTCATAAACTGCTCCCCTGCTATGCCAATTTTGGTATATTACAAGTTATGGAGGCGACCAGGGGAGCGCCCAGACGTAGGCGGATAGATAGATAGATAGATAGATAGATAGATAGATAGATAGATAGATAGATAGATAGATAGATAGATAGATAGATAGATAGATAGATAGATAGATAGATAGATAGATAGATAGATAGATAGATAGATAGATAGATAGATAGATAGATAGATAGATAGATAGATAGATAGATAGATAGATAGATAGATAGATAGATAGATAGATAGATAGATAGATAGATAGATAGATAGATAGATAGATAGATAGATAGATAGATAGAAACGGCCAAAGTGCCCGAGGTTCGCTAAGAAATGCTGCGCATTTAAAGCGCCAACTGCCGCACTTGTCTTGCTCAACAAGCTATGGGCGGATACGAGTGCTTTTTATTGGCCAAATTTGAAAAACGTCGCGGCTTCCGGCGTGGGCGGCGCTTAAAGCGTGACGTAACAGGGAAAACGGAGTACGGAACACGGATAAGAGTCTAATCAAAAATGGGGTGGCCTTCACGTGTTTGCGTGCCGCTCTAACTCGCTCGTGTCACCACGCAGTAGCAGGAAGTTTTTTAGAGCAGATAAACAGATTGAAAGTGGCAGATTACCCTAGCTCGGTCCTTAGAATGACAGCATCAAAGCTATTGAAATGGATAAAGTTTCAAAACAAGAAACATGAAAAAGACGGGGATGATAGCAGGAATAAGAAGCATTTAGCACTTATTCCGTATGTGCACAAAATGTCTCACGGTATAAAGAAAATAGGAAGGCGGTTTAGAGTGAACGTCGTGTTCTCAGCGCCCTTAAAGACGAGTAGCATATGCGCAGCGGTGCAAAGAAGGTGTGACGGCAAGGGTAACAAAGGGAAAGGAGGGTGTGGAATTAGTCATGTAGATGATAAGTGCTTTGTTTCTTGTGCCACGAATGCTGTGTATAAAATACCGTTGTCCTGTGGTGCGTCTTACATCGGTCAAACGGGCAGATGCGTTAACATAAGGCTCAGAGAGCACAGAACGACGCTAAAGAAAAATGAGCATGCCCACTTGGCTGCCCATTGTAGTAAGTGCAATTGTTATCCTGTCCTCAAAGACACAAGCGTCATATACAGACATCAAGATCGCACAGTCAGAGAAATCATCGAAGCTTTCCACATCAAGAAGGGGGGAGAGGGGTGTATCAGTCAGGCCTCAATTAATCTCCTGGAAAAGGAGATTAGCTTTTTAGATGCCACTTAAGAAGTGTGATATCTTGTTCTGCCTAACTCGCGCCTAATGCCATAAAAGTGTAAACTGATACGCATATGTTTCATCATGTGACCCTTCAATCAGCGCTCGTGTCGTCGTTTCCTTATTCTTCTGTGTTCGTGTGTGTGCGCTGTGTTAAGATGAAGATTTACCAACTTGCCCAAATATCCACCTTACTCAATAAGAGTACATTATACGGCCGCTATAGTGGTGCGACCAATACGGGAGAACAATGGGACGGCTGAAACAAAACCGAGTAGCCGGCGTCGGTGGCGGTGACACGCCTTTTCCGATCGCGCGATTGGCACGGTCGCGCCGGTTCATATAGATACTTTTGCGGCTGCTTGACGCGCGTGTTTCCCGTGTGGCGTTACCTTCAACGTGGTCTTTTTATTACGATAGCAATTATATGGACAGTCTCGACGGGTTTTCGCCACCGCCGCCGCCGTCGCCGTCATGTCCTTCCGGTATGAGTCCAAATTGATAAGAACCCCCGCGCATTGTATGTTCTGCCGCGTGTAAAAGCGCGCAAGTGGGGGCGACGAACGCGGCAGAAGCAGAGTTCAAACAAGTCGGCCCATCGCTCGGACGGTGCATGCGATAACATCACCCCGCTCGGGAGGCCTGCCGTCAAGCAGACAGGAAATGCCCCGCCCGTCTTTAACGAGCCCTAAAAGGCGCGAAGACGCGAGGGGGGGGGGGGGAGTGTCGCGTCGCGCGAGGAGCAACTTTGAACTTCGAATCTAAGGGCGCGGTGGCGATCTCTGGCGCGCGCGCTGTCTCGAAAGCCACCACAGCGGGCGGCTCGTATACCCTTCTACGTGCTGCGCTTTCAACGCGAAGTGACTATGCGAAGAGCATCTCTCCCTGGCGGGGCCATATTCTGTTACACCAGCGTTTTGTAGTTACGCGAGATCGCATAAGAAACAGTTAGCTGCCAGCCTCACTTCGTGTAGCCTTAGAATTTGTTGCTATCACATTCATTGCTTCGCCCTTGCGGTAAAACTGTGACTGCTTTTGTGTAAAGTGGTGGGCAATTTCAAATATACGTATTCTTATACATCAACTACATCATAGGAGATACGATTTCACCGGAAGAGGTGACGATGTATATGCTATTCCAAAAAGAAAGGCGCACACGCATTGCTTCGATCCGGGCTGGCACCAGCGATTATTCGGGCGCTCCGATACCACACTTCGTTGCCCCATCAAAGTGGCATCCAAACAGTATTTTAGATTATCTAGCTTTTGGCAAGGCAATGCAGCAACACTGCGGCCCTGATCACAGTGAATAATGGCAGCGTTTTCTTCCTCGTGCTGGCAGGTTTCAGTATTGTTTCGGTCCATCAAAAACTCGGGGAGCAAGGTGTTTTTTATTATTATTGTAGTATCGTCGATTTGCTTTTGTAATTACAGTCTGTGGCAACGGTATCACTGCGTGTGTTGAAGAGTGATAAGAGTAATAACGGTGCTCTGATGTTCCGAAAAAGTTTTACAGAAGCTAGGGGCATAGCGGAAAATTTTTTTCGGGGCCAGGGGGGGGGGGGGGGAGGGAAAGGTGCATGTTCGTGCGTGTGTTTGTATGTGTTCGTGTATATATACACGTGAAAAATTTTAAACATTGGAGGGAGGGGGGTGGAGGTTTTGAAACCCCTACATACCCCCCACCCCTGGCTAAGCCAGTGTGTTTCAGCGTCTTTCAATGAGAAATATATTGAAGGAGCGTGGTTTTACGCTTGTTTCCGCAGTCGTATGTTCCTTACATAAAATCTGTGATATGTTAGAAAACCAGGCCGGCTCCCCGGAATCTATGTTGTGATGTCATTTGCCTATCAGAGCTCGCTTCTAAAACAATGACCGACGTTAACACACATAGTAGTCAACTTCTTCGCATTTGGCGCACGTGCATGCTCACACGTATTTATAATAAAATAACTGATAATGCTCAGGCGATCAGGCGCATAGTCGTTTGCGTCCCATTTCTAAGGAGCTTCGCTCGTCGGTTGTATTCGTACACGGAACGACTGCTGATTTTTCAGTCGGGCTCTCTCTGTAGTTTTTTGAAGCGATAATATTCTTGCAGATATGCAGTGGAGAGTTTAGAAACACAATGATCCGACATTCTGAAGTGTCTGAATAGACTGGAGTATAGTAAAAAGAATTGAAGCGGGGCTTAGGTGAAGCGGCAACAAACGCGCCTGCATTTTGGACAGCGGTAAACAAGATTGCTGTAAGGCTTCATAAAGTTGCAGTTTTACGGCTTCGCTGACATTCATGCATACGAGTTGCCCGTGTTAGCGTACAACTTCAACGCGAGGTTTCCTTTTCATTTCCCACTCACTCGCAACCATGGCATGAATTGAATTTCGCCATCTTAACGAGCAGCAAAACTTAGAGCGATCGTGACACTGCCTATGACACTTTTGCCCTTCTTACACTAGCGAACTACATTTAATGGCTGCTTTTAATCCGCCATTTTCTGGCGCTCAAAGCGATCGCCATTGGCGATTAGGGCCTTGCTTTTACGTCTCCTTGTACCAGCCGCTCCTCATCCCTTTTCCATCCCCTCAAACCAAGGAAGCTGCGAAATCAGATGGCACAAGCTAGAAGGCTTCGCCGACAGGAGACCGGGAGGATGCGGAAAGGATGATGTGATCTTGGCGACCAAAAAAAAAAAAGCCGAATTCAGTCGATTTCAAGCGTGTGGACAGCTGCCGCCATCCGTCGGCCTCTCGCGGAACTTTGCTCGCATGTAAGTGGGGGGCACGCTATGAAAACGCAACAGCAGTTCGCACACTTCAACCTTCCTTGCAATAAACATTACATATTTCGTTCTTTCGCTGCTTTATTTGCCAATGTGCCTCAATTACAAGCTTTTGCACAATTTAAGGGTTCTTCCCTGTCGCGAGCGCAGGCCTGCATAGGTCGGTAAGCTGACGCAATCGGACTCGCTCAGACTTAGATTGGGCCGTGAACCCTAGTCTGAGCGAGTCCGGGTGGGGAGTGAGTTTGGTTGAGAAACATTTCATGGAGTCGGACTCCGAGTGAGTGCGGGTGAGGAAAATATTGATGAGTCTGAGTCGGAGTGAGCCCTAAGAGAATAAAATATTTCTTGAGTGAGTCTGAGTGAGTTCCATTTTTTTTTTTTTTTTGCGGACCTGTGGAGGCCTGCACCTAAAATATACTATAATCATACTCGCGCTGAGTCGCGCACCTCAGGACTTTCAATAAATTTTTGCATCCATCCAGCCGTCCACTAATATCACATTACCATGTTGAAGAGAGCGGCGAACAGCTCTTTTCTAGAAGTTTTAGCAGGCCACGTGTGTTGGACCTTCTCGCCTCGGGCTGGGAAGCCGCTTATGAACTATGCTACGAAGCATTCTAAGCTAGTCAAGAATAACATAATCACTATTGCATTCGGTCCGCTCTGTTGAAGTCATGTTTACACACCGTAAATAGTGTGTTTCATGAACGAATTGCTCTACTGCGGTATGCTGGGTACCCGCTAGTTGTGAAGCCGGCTTCAGGCAGCAGGGTAATAAAAAAGCTTAAACAATAAAGAGAACCGTTCTCAGAAAATGACAGACTGAGTTACTCCAGCTGTAAGTGAGCAATGATCCCTTATGTGCACGGGCCATCTCACAGAATAAAAAAAGGTAGCTGAAAGTGACGATGTTGAAGTGGTGTTTTCGGCGAAGAACAAAATTGGAGGTGTGTGTTCTTTGGTAAAACAAATTTGAAAAACAAACAACAGTACAGGAAGATTGTAGTATTAGACATAAGCACCAGTTTGTCATATGTGTAGATATGACAAAAAAATTAATGTGCGTTAGCCACCCTTTTGTTGCATTGCTTGGGAAAGATATTTCGCTCCTGCCTTCTTTACATGAAGGCATGTGATCAAGAGCTGTGATACGTGCATTATTGACGAGTTATTTTGACTAGATCGCGCAGATCGCAGGGTTGTTAAGTAAATGATTTCTGAAAAAATAAGCGTGCTGTCAGATTAGGCTCGTCCTTGTGTTGCTCCACTTGTGTTTTTCCCGTGTTCTTCCGCAAATTCGTCAAGATAAATATTTTCCAACTAGGCCGACCCGCAGTATTGCCTTCACGGTTATTTACTCGCTAGAGGGTGTGCTGCTTGACGTTACCAGAAACATCGGGCTCTGCTAACTTTTATGCATCAAGCGAATGTGGCCACCCATTTACATACAATTCTTTTTTTGGAGCGCAGCTCTTAGGCGCCATTGCTGCTTTGAGCGGCGTCGCCGTTGGCGTCGGCGGCGTAACCGATAGAGCGAACGAGGACGAAAGAGAGCGAAAGCGGACTCTGTCGTTATCACGAGCCACTGGCATCTAACCTCACTTTCTTTTTCCGTCACGCGCACTGGCCCCTTGGTCGGAGCTTGTGCGCATGCAGGGCTGGCACGTGCACTGTGGCTGGCTTCGCTTGGCGTAACGGGGCTTTCGGCGTTTCGCTTGGTTCGCGACACCTGCAATGCACAGAGTGGTATGCGTAAAAGCCAAATATTCTAGAAACACGGAACTCCAACAAATAGACCTCAAAATCCATGGCGAACCTATCAGAGAAGTTCAAAAGCTAAGAATCCTCGGCCTGTGGGTGCAAAACAACGGCAGTGTAGATCACACGATCGCAACACTCCGAAAAACGACGACAAACGTAGCTCGCATGATACATAAGAGTCACGCGAAAACGACAAGGCTTCAGGCAAGAGAAAAGCTTGCGCCTTGTACAAGCTTTTGTAATAAGTAGAATAGCATAGAGTCTACCCTTCCAAAAACTAACCATTACCGACACAGCGAAAATTGACGCAATGATACGAACAGCGTACAAAGTTGCGATTGGACTGCCCACCAATGCCAGCACCGAAAAAGCTGAGGCGCTAGGGCTTTATAACAGCTACGAAGAACTCGCCTCCGCTGTGCTAATATCGCAAAGGGAAAGATTAAATTCTAGAGAACAAGGCAGAGCTTTGCTCAAGCAGGTTGGCTACCCTTTAAGGCCTCAACACGCTGGCGAGGAGACATACTCATTACCAAACACCATCAGGGCCCAAGTCATGGCGTCCCCCATCCCCAAGAATATGAGGGCGAAGTATCACCCAGGTAGACGGTAAGCCAGGGCTCGAACACTACAGAAGCGTTATGGGGATAACCCAGCAGTCTTTTACACTGACGCCTGCAAACTGCACGGCAACCATTACGCCATTGTTGCAACAAGCGGAGCTACAACCGTGGCGGCTTCTATAAAAACTACAACAGTCAGTACGGCCGAAACGGCGGCGGTTGCTATGGCGATCAGATGTGCAGAACAAAAGGGAGATTCGGCCCTTGTGATTACCGACTCTCAATCGACTTGCCGTATGTTTCAGGCTGGATCAATACCAAGGACGGCAATAAGAATCCTAGGTGAACAGCTGCTCAATTCGCATGCAATACTTTGGTGCCCTGCGCATGCAGGACTATAGGGCAACGAAAGGGCCGACCGGCTTGCTCGCGAATTAAGCATCCGAGCACCGGTTGCAACCCTCGAGGAACCCCCAACAACTCCACGCGACATCCTCGAAAATCAAAGAGGAGAACGGCAAAAATACAGTTATCCCCATCCGGATCTTACCGGAGAACAGGTGCGAGATTGGCGTCGAGTGCAAACCAACACTTACTCTCACTTACAAAGACAACACCCCATACACCCCACAATGTACGCGCGCAACTGTCCGTGGTGTGGAGAACGGCCAACTCTTGCCCACATTACGTGGGAATGCCAATCGCGGCCCCGAAACGTCAATTTTCTCCTTTTGGGGACACAATCTCGATAAAGGCAGTAGGAAAGCTGGCTTGCTAGCAAAGATCGGGAGAGCCAGCTGGCTCTGCACGACCAAGCCCAGCGAGCCGCGAAGGACAGTGGAGCCCTGGACTGAGGACCCTACCCGCTTGCCCAGAAACGTTATATAGGCAATAAATGTTTTTACTACTACTTGCATTTGAGCACTGGCAGTCTCTGTGGCAATATGTAACGAATGTTACATTGCTAAAACTTCGGATAGCCAGAACTTCAAACGCAGTTGGCGTTGCCCCAACGCGAAGCTGCGCGCAGAATTCGCATTAGGCAATATCGTAATCGCCGGTGAATTTTCTTTTGTTTCAATTCAATTCAATTTATTCACACAAACATTACCTAGGTTGAAGGGACTACAGGCAGATTATCTCTGCCTGACTAGGATGCCACCACACATACATTTGCTCATATGTAGTGAAACGTAGAAATACAGCAATTTCTATATTAAGAACATAAAAGAAATATTCAAAGAGTGGAAAGAATATCGGGAATACACACTTTAAAATATAGCAGTACTATCAACAGCAATCACCCATAGCAAGATAAAAAAAAAGAAAAAAAAATGTAAAGAACTGATACCAGGAACATATTAGGTCACAAGACAAAGTACAATACTGAAAGTAAAATACACATTGAAACGAATGACTTCTACACAATTATACAAAAGTACAAAAATACTGAAAAAATATTTCTAACTTATAACATATCATCTGGCGTTTTTACTAATTTTTGTCCAAGTGTTCGTCATTTTCTTCTTTCCTCTCCTATCTTCTTTCCTGTTTCTCTACTATCTTCCATCGCTCTATCTCTTTCTCCCCCCGAAGGAGTAGGCAGGCGTTGTGCTCCTCTAGGTGGCAGCTGTCAGCCTGCTCTCTCCCTATTTTAACACGAAAGTGTTTTATGCCGGGGTCCACCACGACTCCACTGAGGCATTTCCGTCACGGATATGACGTTGTAAAATATAAAGACTAACGTATGGCAAAGAAAAAACTATAAGAAAAAGTTCCGTCACCGGGAGTCGAACTTACGACCTCTCGATCGCCAGCGCGCAGCGCGAAACGACTCCGCCACAGACGGCATGTTCTGTGCTATACTAACGGCGAGCTATTTATATACACCATTTGCCGGTGGCTGAACTCAGAGATCGGCGGTACAGTGTGTTTTCGTTATCACTAGCGAGATGTCGCGAAGGGCTCGAAGAGCGCGCTTTAAAAGTCGTCCCCCACGCGGATTAGCGCGCGCCTCGACAGGGCGTCGTCGCTCGTGCGGGCGCTTATCTCGTGATCTCGGTGGTTTGTACGTCTTGCGCTCTGCCTGCAAGTTTCCGTTGAGAGCACGAAGGTCATTTCACTCCCCTCAGCGGCTGCTTTTGCGAAAGGAGCGCGCTCCTCACACAGAAATAAGTTACAACTGTGACAGTTCGCGCTCATCCTGTGTATGTTCGTTCGTTCCGCGCGCCCTTTGTGGTGGTGGTGGTGGTGGTAGTGGTGGAGGTGGTGGTGATGTTGCAGCAGGCGGGGTTAGCCTAGCCTGCATGGCCGGCAATTGTTCCGCCTGAGCATCTCCTGAATTGTAGCTTGAGCAGCGCATTGCAAATTTAGAGCGGCTTGCCGTTCTCCGCGTAACATTGCAATTTGGTGCTGTAGCATTCATTCCTTCGCGCTTGGGGCAAGGAATGCACAACAAACGCCCAACTACGTCTGTAAAGACATGTTTCACTTTCGTGTTATACCGATTCCTATGACAGAGGGATCAGCCATGTTTTTTTCACTGTTTCCTAGTGTCCGCATATCAAGTAGTAGTAGGAGGAGTAGTAGTAGTAGTAGTAGTAGTAAAAATAATAATAATAATAATATTATTATTAATAATAATATAATAACATTAATAATAATAATAATAATAATAATAATAATAATAATAATAATAATAATAATAATAATAATAATAATAATAATAATAATAATAATATTAATAATATATAATAATAATAAGACTACCATATACAGCCTACTGAGAAGCTCCATTCCAATCCTGCTTTCTGTACCCAAACTCTAGACGAGAATCGAAGTAAGGACAAGCTAAGAAGATCGTGATCGTGACGTTGCCCTGAGGCAACTTCCTTCAAAGAGCGTCGGTGGTCCTATGCGGGCCATTTCAGCTAGCGCCCACGTACAAAAACCGAAGTGTGAAAACATTTATTCTTCAGGTTGAGGAAAGGTAACGTAGTACGGTTCGCGCAAAATTAAAAGAGTTCTAAATTGCTAAGGCCTGCGGCGCTGTTGAAATGACGTTCATCGGTGTATAGTTTCCGGCGAAAACCGGAAAACGGAATTTCGGGTATCGGGATATTGACAGAAAGAGCGGCAAAAAGAAAATACTCCTGCGCTTATCTATAGCACAGCGTATATATTTTGCGCCGGGGTTATTTGATGCGCTACAGCACGGGCTTGTTTCTGCTGCCCACAATAGCAGCAGAAACAGGCCTGAAGCTAATATCGGGTATGAGGGACCCATCGGCACACATTCTCCGCGCTTGCTTGCCTGGTCAGTGAGGCTAGCAAGCGCCGATGGCGATGCGGAAACTGTGAGAACGGGAGTAGCGGCTATAAAGGAAGCTTCAACGGGAGAAGGCCAACGCCCGGAGAGACAAAAGAGCCGAAACACTGTCTACACAGCTGCTCTATACGAGCGCCACTAATTTAGCGGGACCCAACCAAGCCAGCTGCTGACAACGCAACTAACTATACTGGAACAAAAAAGGTACGACAGCGCAGAGTCCCCTGGTTGGGAGTCATCAATAGGTCGCTTGGGAATTCCTTTAGTCCGGGGGGAAGGTTAAAAGAAGAAATAACTAGAATGAACGAGAACCTAAATATAGGCGTCAATGCCAAACAAAGTCGGCGATCAGGCGGTAGAATGGCAAAGGCTGTGAAATCGGGAGGGGTAGCCATGCAGTGCAGGGCCGGCAATAATTCATTACACCATCGCCATTTGTTGCACTCGGTCGCTTTATATCACTGCAGTTGTTGGCTACTGCTTGGCTTTCATGCTAAGTCACCTACTTGAGCTCCAATATCGTTGCTTGGCGCCAGGATTCTACTCACCAATCGGCCCAGTGAAGGGCGTGTGGTTATTGTTTTTTTTGGTACGTCCACCCCGAGAGATAAGCCAGCGCAGATAAATGCAATAAATCATTGTAGGGCTCTATGATTTCGTATCATCGTTCGCGTGTGACGGCATAGATGGGGAGTGCCAAAAATCAAATGGACTGGCAAGGACTCCAGGACGTAGCGGCTGCACAAACAGCTCCTTTTCCTAAACTCAACAGCACTTCCCCCACACTCGGTATAATGCTACGCCGGAAATACATGGAGTTGTGGACACAGAGTGCCGTTCTATACGGATGCGTGTACGCAGAGCTCTAAGAGGCAACGCCTCCCCATAGATCGTGTAATCGATGATTTCGCAACCTAGTCTATCGCTGGCGTTTCTCTTCCACCACCAAGACGAGCATGAGTTTGCTCTTATCCCTGCATCAACAGTGGAAGTTATTGTTTGCATTCTTCTCCTAAGAAGTATCGCCGAGCAACCCATTAGCTCGGCTCTTCCGGTGGAGGTTTCCGTTGTGTGTTTTGTGAGTTACGCAAGCACGCGTGTCAGCCAAGCATTGTTAAGCTATGGTCGCCTTTTTCCTTGGACACCCGCTGAGTGTATACCTTCGATGGAGACACGTCGCCAGGTGCCGTCGCGATCATGTGTTCCTGCTCAGCGATGGAGGTAAACAACGGCGAGCACAGTAATGTCATCGAAAGACGACCACTATGCAGCCCGAGAAGTGATCGGCAAGGGACATCAGTGGATGGCGGCTTCGCGTGTTGTAGGCCGCGCAGACACCGTAATGGATGTAACCTGCACGCATTCTCTTGAGTTACCATCACCCAGCGAGAGAAAAAAGCTCGTCTCGCCTAAGCGTTAGCAATCTGTGTTGCCTGAGCTCTCTGATTGGTGCTATCCCCACGCTGCACGTACATACATATCACACACGCAGGGACGTTGATGAAGCTAGTTCGCAAGCTTAATCAGCTGCTTGCTTCGCTCAATTCCCTCGGCAGTTAGTTCGTCCGCTCACATGTTGGTTATGTCTTGAGTGAATGTGACCGCATAACGAGAGCCGTTTATATGCATTGTTGTGCCGATGGATATATATATATATATATATATATATATATATATATATATATATATATATATAATATATATATATATATATATATATATATCGAGTTTCACTGTTAGCATGCATTTCCTATTGCCAACCCTCGCTGAATATTTTCCCTAGTCTGTACGCCCTGGTCTGTTTCGTCTCCACATATACCTGTCACTGCCTGCAATGTTTTCGAGCAAGAATATCGATCCCTGTCATCTTCCTCAATGCGCTTCTGCCGTTACGCCAATCATGATACCACCAGCTTTCTTGATCCTCCATTTCTCCAGTTACTGTCGTCGAGGTTCATTTGCTTTAACATTTACATTAAATAATCATGAATATACTTGAAAGTATGAATCTCAGTTCTTTGCACGAAAGCTGAATCATCAGAGACCTTAAACGATACGTCAGCCAGTTTTTCTTTAAGGCGAAAGCATTAAGTGTCTCGTTGCACGGCCCCTTGGGCGAAACACGGCAGACGAATTAAGCATAAAAAACGAGCGCTAATGACGTCATGATGTGGCGTCATCGTGACGTCGCAGATCTCACGGGAGGGGCGATGATATAGACTCGGAACGCCAGGGTAATTTAATGAGCGTCACTCACACGGCGGCTTCTTATCTCCCGCTAGAAATTTGGCCCCCGAATGTATAAATTAGTGCGTTACCAATTGCGAAGCAGCCTTTTGCCTTCAAGCATTACAGAGTGTGTAATACGCTGCAGAAATTCTTTTTTACCGCGGGTAGATGAGAAAATTTTTTGTGGTCTCACCCTATTAGTTTTCTAGCAACCGTCATTGCAGAGTAGCAAGACTACTGGTCCAGCTGCCGCAAAATATTCAAAGAAAAACATCAAAACATTTTCTTTTTAATGCCGACATCACAAAACTTGCGGAACTGCGTCACTATACATGTTGCCGACCAATGCTGCTGCAATAGTGGTATTCGTATGTGCGCCTACGTAACGCTCACAGCAGCGTCCTTCATCAATTTGCGGACACCACAAATTAATGTGCTGAATGTTAATCTGAAGAGCGCGCCCAGCAGCAACCTCTTTCCCCCGCAGTAAACGCAGTAAACTCGGCGAGCAGTAACCTTTCTTTTTATTAATGCATAAAGCGAACACATTTAGGATAAAAGTTATAACTTAAGTAATCAAATAATTCTATTAATAATTGTTGGGGTTTAACGTCCCAGAACCACGATATGATATGAAGGACGCAGCATTGAAGGGCTCCGGAAATTGAGACCACCTGAGATTCTTTAACGTGCATCTAAATCGAAGTTACGCGGGCCTCAAGCATATTCGCCTCCGCCGAAAATGCGGCCGCCGCGGTCGGGATTCGATCCCGCGGCCTCCAGGTCAGCAGTCGAGCACCATAATCACTAGACCACCGTGGCAGGTGCGATCAAACAAGTCAACAACGTCGAAATGCACGCGCCGAGATGCGCTATTCCACATCCACAATAGTGCGTGTGCAAATCTCAAGCAGCAGTAACGATAAGGAACGAAGAAAACCATCTGCGCCAGGAACACGTGTTAGCTGCAATTACTATCTAGTTCGCTGTTGCTCTCGTCGGGACTACGCCAAATTATCTGGTTCTGTCAAGTATGAATGGAATTGGCTATTTTACAATAGTGCACGCGAAGCTTTGCATCAGCGTTTATCGCCACTGCGTATGTGTCATACGCTATCCTCTTGGGTACCCACGTTAGGTTACGATAATTTAGAGTTTTAGTTTAGCGCGCGCAACGGCCTTGCGCACGCAACGGGTGAGAGAGAGCAAGACTGCGCATGCGCTGAACCTATGCGTGCGTTTGCGCGCGCAAGAGATGCGCACGCTAGATCTCGGCGCTTACGTTGCGCCCGCTACGGCCGTTGCGTACCTTACGGGCGCTTCTCTCGCGAGATCTCGAGCGGTCGAGACAAGCAAAATGGCTGCGTCCGACAGCAGCACAAGCGGCACGGCGGTCATGGAAGCGAATAAATCCCGCGTCCAATTCGGAATTGCCCTCGATTTGGAGCTCCTTGCCTACGTGAGTAGCTTGAATCCGTTCGCGAACCAAGTGCAGTGGACATTGAGCGCTGCAAAGGTGCAGTAGATATTCGATGTCGTCGAGACTGCAGTCGCCCTTCAAAAGCCACCGCTCTCGGTTTGTGAGCATCAAATCGTCTATCTCTTCCGATGGAAGAGTGGCCAAAAGGCGCTGATTCGAAAGGATGCTAGAAGGCATTCTTCCTTCCTCGCTGCTGCTCGCCTCGTAGAAGTCGTACCAGCCGTCACCGTTCACCACAGATCACCTCAACAAAATCTGCGCCATCGTAAAATCTTGCCTTGTCTCGTGCCTTGACTTGTGTCAACTATGATCGGCTATTGTAGTTTATTTCTTAGCCTAGATGGCGCAGAAAAACACACCGAGACGAAAGTGCTGACGCCTAGACGCACTCCACGTTTCGGTTGTTGCGTACGGTAAACTAAAAAGGTAGGAGACAGCCTCAACTCTAACGTACGCAGCGCGCGGGCCGTTACGTACGTACAGGTTTGCGCGCGCTAAACTAAAGCTCTCTAATAGCGTATACCGTACCCAACGAGCACTGACGCTACCCGAACCCTATTCTAAAACTCTCTAAGAACTCCGGTGCAAAATAAAAAGTTTGCGGTTAATGTTGCGTTAATGTCGTTCTTGCGTAGGTCTTGGCAGGGTGTCGGAACGGAACGAAAACCGAAAACGAAAAACGAAAAAAACGATATTTTGGACCGGAACGAAAACGTAACCGAAACTTTATCTATTATTTCGTTCCGGAGTGAAAACGAAATATTTTTCAATCGTTTTTCGGTTCACGAGAAAACTTCGCAATCCGGAGCAACTGAGATCGTGCAATGTGAGCATATCTCAGGGTACGGTATTAGCGCGTACCTCAGGCAGGAATTCCAAAGCAAAGATATGTTGAAATTGTGCGAAAAACGAAAACAGTGGCAACCAGAGATGTTTATATTAACGCAAGTGGATTTTTGCGCGCCTGTCACGCAGGCCAGCGTAGAGAGGGCATTGTCGGCGCTGAAGTTTGTTACAGCGAAAGCTGTTATGAGATCACAACAGCTGATTTTGGGGCCATAGTTGTCCACCACCACCGGTGTCCGTGACGGCTATAGCGTGATATAAAAAAAATAAATTAGAAACAAATTGCTAGGATCGGATGGCATTTCAACCCACGCCCTCTGCCTGGCAGTCTGGTCTTCCACCACAGTGCCACGCTAGTGCGTCTATGCTTGCGAGGAGCGCTTGACAAGCGTGAGTGCTGACGAGCAGTACGGCCCAGTGTTCCGTATTCGATACAAAGGCACAAGGTGCCGGAGCGGTGCACTGTTGGAACTAATACCAGCAGATCTAGAGGGTCCTATGTTTTTTCGAGAGTTTGCCCAACGGCATACATAGTTAAATGTGCAGATAGAGGCCGGTTTCCGCTATATACATCAACAGTGCTCTATGGTGGGGCCCATAGAGCCACAAATCATAATCCGGTGGTCACGTCGGATGAAGGCCCACTGTTCTCAGGTAGCGCCACCGTATCTGGTTCCGGCCAAGGCATGTCCACAACAGGTGCTTGAGTGTAGCCGCGGACGCTTCATTGGTACAGAATGGGCAAGTATCCCCAAATGGTCCATGCAGATGTTGTCGCCAGGTATAGGTGACCGACGGAGTAAGTGCCGCCCCCACACGAAGTCTCCGCAACACCACCTCCTCCTGGCGGGTAAGCCCGCCTGGGGAGGTTTGCACCACACGGTGGAATTAAATCTCGTGTGGTGCGGCGGATAAGCTCCTTGCGGTGGAGGAACTCACCCCAGGGATCACTCGGGAAAGGCGCTTCTAGAGTACGTGGCAGCTCCCATTAACCAAATCTTATTTTTCTCCATATTCACAACCGCTCCAGACGCGTGGCTAAACAGTCTTCGTGAATACTACTTTTGTCAGCATAAAAATACGCTACGTCGTCATTTTAGCATTAACACGTTTAAGCATAAACAATATTAAAACACCACCATTCGTTCAAACATGCTGACCATGCAAATACTATAGGTAGCGGGAGAACTGCCCCTATGGGAATTAGTAGGGCGGTTGTACTGCACAAGATATGTAACCAAGCTACTATCCCTCGACCTTGGTAACCTGTTTTGCGTACTATTGCAGTTCTTAATGCATCTGATGATATCAGCTTTATGGGGCGTTCATTCTTAACTCAATAAAACTATCAAGATGCCTTTCTTACGTGGAGAAATCACATTGATGGAATTGAACTACCCGGCCATTCCCGGAGTGCGAATGGGCAAAGTTTTTAAGTTTTTTTAATTCCGAGGAATTGAAAGGAAGGGAACTGCGGCAAGTTCTAATTCCCCCGCTATGGAATTGAAATGGAATGGAGGCGCCCATTCCGCCACACCGCTTCCCACCCACTGCAAAGTGATCAGCTATAATTCTTTATCATCATCAGTCACAGCGCGAAGTGCACATAATGCCTTACAGATGTGTAGCGTGTACCACGAGACTCCGAAGAATGACGAAAAATGGCATGGTGGGAACTTCTCTACTTCAGAAGAATTGGGATGATTTATGGCGTAGTGGGTACCTTGCATGTGTACTTGTATTATTGCTCCAAGAGACTCTCCAGCGGGCTCTACAAAGTCCGCCCTTCCAGCTTACGTTGTGACTGTGCTGCATGTGTCGCGCAGGCCTGGCGATCTCTTTATCAGAACAGCAGTCTCGCACCTCAGAGAGTAACACTCAATGACGTGCTGCTTCTGAGACGTGCTGACTCCCTTGACACGAAGCATTGAGCCCACTAAAAAATCGCATTTGTCTTTTGAGAAAATAAATACTGTGACTTTGAAATTAATACTTGTTTGTGCTAGTTGGTAGAAATTCGTGGTACAGTTACTTCCGCTCCTCTGAAGAATGTATTTTACCCTTGTCCCACTTTCCTAAGAGGAGGGCCAGTAACTACATCACCAAATCCAATTTTCGTTATGATTACCTTAACTGCAAATTTTTCCATAAAAAAACCGTTACGAACCGCTACGGAACATTTTTTTTTCGTTCCGGAACAGAAACAGAACGGAACTTTTTGCGGTGGAACGAAACTAAAACCGAAACAAAAAACATTTCGTTCCGACACCCTGGGTCCTGGCGTAGTTCTAAATCCTGCACCTAATACAGCTCCACTACCGCGAAACGCGAGGAAGTACATCGCACGGGCAACCGAGCGATTCCCTTGGCAATCGCCGAGGTGGTGGTGCCCTCTTTCGCGCGGCGCGGGTATCAGCCGGATGTTTCAGAAGCGGTTTTCACAATTTGTGGCAAATCGTTGCGATTAATTCTTGGTTATTTCTGTAGTTTACATTATTTTGGGCCTTGTTAGTTTATCACTGGTTTTAAGCATTGTTGGCCTTGTTTTAGGCCTGTATTGACCACTGCCTGACCATGCGACAAGCGACAGACGATGGACCACAGGCCGGGCTCCTAAAGTGTTACGCACTTAACAGAACTTCCGTCTTACCCACAAATAGCGACAGCGTATTGCGGGGAGGACGTCAGAGATTTTAGCAACAGTCACAAAGCGTGTCTTCACATGTTCAAGAAGCACAAAACAACTGGCCGGGCTGTTAAAAGGGTACTGAGACGAATATTTTCGGTTATCGTTTTTTGGCATCAAATGAAAAGTCAAGCCCTCAAGAGCCTAGAAAAGGTAGTGCTAAGCGCGTGTGCACCCTGAAAAAGTAATTACAGTATGTTTTTAAAAGCTAGTTTCGGTTCCTACCGTACCCTGACGTCACAATACGGTATGAGCTTCTCGTCACGTGCTCGCACAATATATAGTGACGTTTCCGCGGCCGCTCCGCGCCGTGGTTCCGTTGCATGGTGACGCACAAGCGGCCATTTTGGAAGTTTTGGTACCTAACGTCATCACAACGAGCAAGACTGCTGCGTGAAGTCACCAGAATTTGTACTGTGGCCTGACGTCAAGCTAGTGTCGATGTCAGTAGGTGCGCCATGGAAAAATTCACTTTATTATCAAATGAAGATACCTTATTAGCATTTGCTGAGCTTCACACTTGCTCACAGCCGTCTCTGCATACAGGAGATTTGTATGGTAGAGTAAACTCGCCTTCGAAAAAAGGTGTCGTACCCCTTTAAGAACACACGGATGCAGAGCAAGAATGCGCTGTGCCGTTTTCCATACTTGTTTCTCACGAACGGTCGATGGATTTTGAACCGTCGACAGCTGCAGAACAGTACAGTATATGTATATATATATATATATATATATATATATATATATATATATATATATATATATATATATATATATATATATATATATATATATATATATATATATATATATAGTGCAGTTTCAGTGCAATACCATGAAAACATTTTAACCATCGTAGTTTTGTACTGTCGAAAGAGAGATAAGAGTAAAATAACAAAAAAGGTGAAGCGAGTTCAACGCAGTAGAAGACACACACACACACACAAATATATATATATATATATATATATATATATATATATATATATATATATATATATATATATTTCCACTGCGTTGAACTGGCTTCACCTTATTTTTTTGTTATTTTACTCTTGTCTCTCTTTCGACAGTACAAAACTACGATGATTAAAATGTTTTCATGGCACTGCACTGCCCATTGACAAACGCGCGTCGTACTTTTTCGTCGGCCTGGGCCATGGCTAGTAGTGCAGCGTTCCGGCCTGACACAGTTTCTAATTGATGCAAGCTGATTGATGCTTTTGCAGCCAGCGGGACTGACTTGCAGCAGTGCTTGGAATAATGGGCCTCGAACATAAAAGCTTTCTTCCCACTTTGATTACATGCGCATTAGGTTATGCCGGTTTGCCGTTACACAAACACAATCATAATTTTAGATTAACGGCTCGGCGAGATGCAGACGCCTTTTTGGGAGCCCCACAAGTCTCCATAACAGGGCAGGCACACTTCTGTGGAGCTTTCGACCATAGATAAAGAAAAAAAAACACACCATCTCCCGCTAAAGGGAACCATGAGGCGATGCGAAGCAGCGTTTCGGCATGTCGAGCCCGCGTTTCAGAGGAGGAGTGGAGAGGGGGGGGGAGAAAGGAAAGGGGGAGAGGGAAGTGAAGTGGGGAGGGGGAGGGAAGCGGAAGTGTGTGGAGAGGGTTTGCGCATGCGCAGTAAGGTTGGTCACGCCGCACACCACCGGTTTGAACTCCGCCATAAGATGCTTCGCACCTAAAAAGTTCTTCCACTATCGTACATATGCTTTTGTCCAACTTGCTGAGTATATTTGTCGCAACTACTGCCGTCAAGGTTCAATTTCACTTCATCTACGCCATAAAGTAACCCAAGCACCCTTCCGACAGCATATCCTCCAAAGATAAAATTGAGGCTATAATTCGACAAGCGTACAAATGGGCCCTAGGTTTGCCTGTTTATACCAGCACCGAGAAGCTCCTCCAACTAGGAATGCATAACACCCTAGAGTAGCTGATCGAAGCACACAAAACAGCACAAATAACACGGCTCTCAGACACAATGACGGGACTACATATCCTGCATAAACTGAAAATTCAGCCCATACACACCACGGGAGGCAGAGCACCACTACCTCCCGCAATCAGACATCACCTAAAGATCAAACCAATACCCCAAAACTCCCTGGCGGGCAGACACGACGCCAGGAGAAAAGCCAGAGCAGATAGGCTAAGCGAAAAGCACAAGCAAGACCAAACCGCGGTCTTCGTCGATGCCGCCAACCAGGGACACAACACATATACCCCCTGAGTGCCGTGGATGGAGAACCTAAAATCGTAAATGTGGCTTCCAGTAGAGCCGCATCAATCAAGGAGGCCGAAAAAATGGCCATAGCGCTGGTCATTATGCATCCAACTACCCACACTGTCCTTAGCGACTCTAAGAGCGCTATTCTCAGCTTTGTAAGGGGAAGCGTGGGTCTCAATACAGCCAGGGTTCTGAGAAACTTCAGTCAGAATGACAGAATCAAAATCAATCTGGTCTGGGTCCCTGCTCACTCAGGAAACCCCGGTAACGAGGAGACGCATAAAGTGACCCGAGGGTTAGCAAACCGGGTCGCGCTGTCCTTGGAACCGGGCCCCCCGACAGGAGAGGCAGTGACCTCCTATAACGAACTTACAAATATGTATAAAGATGACAGGAGATTATGCCTCATACCGCACAGCAACCTCACGAGAGCGCAGGCCACTATCCTCCACCGAATTCAAACGAACACCCTAACCACTCCTCACCACTTAGCGATATTCACAGGCGAAGAGGTTGACTCAACATGCAAAAATTGCAACAAAAATGCCATAGCAAACCAAAGTCACATCCTCTGGGAATGCGAGGGCCTTGCCCCACCCAGAGAGCTTCTGCCAGCTCCCTTCGAAACGACATGGGACGCCTTAATACGGTCCCCCGACGAAAAATTGCAGAAAGCAGTCATTGCATGGGCAGAAGAGAACGCCGCAGACAAGCGGCCAGTAAAGGACTTTAGCGGCCAGCTCCAAACCCATGAAATTTCTTTTAATGAAGTTGTATCCTTCTCCAAGCCGGCCGAAACGAAAATCTCCAGCTAAAGACTGTCCAAGGCAACCCCCGCTGTTATAGTTAGTAAGAATGGAGTTCTCAAATAAATGTTCCTTTAGCGTTTCTTAATTAATAAGATACAAAGTGAAATTTCAAAAGCCTTCCATTATGAGCGTATGACTTTTTATCTAGCATTCAAGTGCGTGTAATCAGAACGTGCTAACTGATATCGCTCAGTTAATTTTCTTGGGGCGCTATGTCATCATGCAGCGCTGATTGTACAGGGTGTATTTTTTTTTTTTGAGACAGTACAGATTTTTCAAGCGAAGCTTGCATTGACTGGGCGCAAAGCCGGTGATCGTGTTCCAAAAAATCCTCCTCAACCACAAAAATCCTTCTCACCGACAGCTTTAACGCACGAAGGAAATAATAACAAAACTAAAGTTTTATTTCCGGGGTTGGGGTTTGAAACCGGGTCACCCCGGTCTGAAAGTCAGTGCATTGACCCCTAAGGGGAACGTGCATCGATCTGGTCTTTGCCAACTTCGACGTCGAATGTCTGCAGGAACCTCTCGGCGTGCACTTCACCGATCACAATGCCGTGGAAGTCAAGGCGAAACGCGCGCCAGCTCCGGTCCAGCGCCCGTGTCCACTCTGAAGAAACGACAAGACCTACGCCAGCCATCGCTTCAAACGAATCTTCCAGCGCTCACCGCAGCACCCGCGTTAGCGCCGTTCAATCCGTGACGCCACCCGTGCGCAACGCTGCTGCTTCGCATCCCATCAGGGTTCACTTTGGGAAGAAGGTGTTAATTTATTTCCTGCTTTCTTTCTTTCTTTCTTTCACATTGCGCAATGCTTCCTCCTAACGTAAGCGTTCAGTTTTATTAGAGGTAGCGGCCGTCCCTCGAACGTTGTTTTCGTGTTGAATCGGAATGACGGAGCTGGTCCAAATTTTTAGCATCGTCGGCAGAACGCATTTGTATGCTTCAGTTCAGTTCACATAGGGCAAGCATGGGCGCGTGACCTAGGGATCAGTGCATTGACTTTCGGACCGGGGGAACCCGGTTTCAAACCACAAACCCGGACAGAAAATTTATCTAGTTAAGCTGGTCAAATTTTTTAGGGGCGAAGCTCCTGAAGGCGGCACCCGTTCGTCCCTCGTAGTAGTGCGTAGCCAGTCGTAACGCTAGTACCAGATCTTGACCTCCAAGGTGGTGCCGGTGGGAGATTTTTCCTGTGCGTTGTTGAACAATAAAAAATTCGCAGCGTGCGCGTTAACTAAAAGCCGAATTCTTCTGTCTCTCATTCCCCATTAGCCCGAGCACTCGAAAGCCCCAGGGTACACTGTGATGAAGAGCGGGAACAGCAACGTTGGAGTAGGGCGTAATATGTGTGTTTTCATTAAACTTCCTGAATGAAATGTAATTAAATGGCATTTACAAAGCACTAGATTTATTATTTTTACGCAGAACCATCTTATCGCGATTCACAACTGACTATGCCGTAAAAAGCAACTTTCGTAAAAAATTTTTTTTTTCGGGCACGGCTTACGTTGTTTTCTCTCGGGGACACTTTGATCTGCTTCTGTGCCATCTAGACAACTTAGGTGATAAGATAGAATAGCTACTTTGAGAACAACAGTTGTAAGAAATTTCAAAATAAAAGGTTTGTACGCTTCTGCTTATTTATTATATTTGTTATATTGTGCGCTTCTCCCAGTTTTATATATTACATACAGCATGGTTTAGGCTAGCGTTTGGAAATTTAAGATGGCAAACGGAAAAAAAATTCCGTTACATACAAGCGAGGATAATGTTTGCCACGAGAACAAATTGAAGTATAATGTTTAAAAATTACATCGAAGGTGGTCGAACGCGATGACGGGGTCAGTTCCCAGCACCATCTCCCCGAGTTGCCACGTTGTGAAAGGCATGTGTCGAGTCATACACTTGACAGTGGCCGCTCAACATCAAATAATGTTTTCTTTCCAATGAACAAAGCTTGTTCTGATCTACGCATGCGTATCTGGCGCCTTGAAGGAGCAGTTCGCGGCAGCCGATCTAGCTATTACGTCCTAAAATCCAGATTTGCCTGCTTGCCTGTGGCGTTTCTAAACAGCCACGATGTCGCGCAGGGGCGTAGCCAAGCGGGGGGGGGGGGGGTTGGGGGGGGTTCAAACCCCCCCGAAATTTTTCAGTTTTGCTTGCGTATACATACGCGCACACATACAAACGCACGCACGAACATACATAAAGTATGGTTGAACCCCCCCCCCCCCCCCGAAAAAAATTTCTGGCTACGCCCCTGATGTCGCGCATCTGCGTATTCCTGACCGACAGAACTGAGCGAAAGCACACGAGCCTCTTGGCTAGTCTCTGCTGCAGAAGCCGCCACTGTCCCCCTTGCAACCGCAGCAAATTCCTGTGAGCGCTCAATAGGACGATTAGCTATGGACAAGGGGCAGTTTTCTGAACACCAAGGACCTCTCGGCACAGTGCTGCTAGTGCTGCGCGATGCCGACACAGTGCTGCGCGATGCCGACGCCGATGAAACGCTGTTTTGTGTTTGGGTCACACACCTGCATTAGCCTCGCGTTCCACTCCATTGTCGCGGGGAGCACGCTCGGGAGAAAAAGAGGCAGCACAGCCCCCCTCCACAAAAAACGATACAAAAAAAAAAATACCGAAGCCTGTTTCAAGCTGACTCAGCAAGTCCCTTGCCTTTCTACGCAGCGCACGAATACAGCCATATGAGAGGCTGGTGGTAGAGTGTAGGATCGCGGAATATAGGCGATACCAGGGGGAGCCACGTCGCGCCTCTTAAATTTGGCGCGAATTTTAAATCCAGACTGAAAGTACACACAGCACTTTCAAAGCCTGTAATATGGAAACCAGAAGCTTGACATGCATGACAATTATACCATAACAATAAGGAAAGAAAAAGGGAGGAAATGTTGCGGAAGAAATTTAGATAACTAAGCTATTTTCTTCCGGAGACAACATCAAAGAGCGAGACGTTAAATGTGCAATTTTTATGGATGTTTGCCTCTGGTTTGTAAAAAAATGAAAGCCTGAGGAAAATATCTGTCCGCAACATTTCCTCGATATACTAAAAATGAATGCAGTGCCGAAAACCCCTTGTAAATCTGACCAAATTTGGGCACGCTAGGGCTTCTCAAAATGCGCATGTATTCTCTATGGGAGCTCGCGCTGGTGAACCCTCTTAAGCACTTCCCTGTGCTAGAGCCGAGACATATTTCTCACAGTGTCTCACAGATGGCAGCACATAATCTAATGTTTGCTGTTTGCTTGATCACCGCCTCCTCTAGAAAAGAGCACGGCCGGACTCGACTCTCTCTCTCCTCCGCTCTCCCCTTACGGCCTTCGCAACGCGACGGGAGTGAATGGAATTTTTCCTTGGCGAGTTGTTCTACGGCGCGCCGCACGAGGTCGCCACCAGCTCACCGTCTCTGCGCGCGCGAGCTAGGCTGAGTGCTGTCATTTCTTAACTGGCACCTGCCTAGATTGGTGATTCCTCGTGCGCGCTGCTTTCATCAGATTCGTCGATGATGCCCACGACATGAGTGACGACTTGCATCCTGCAACCCTGGTCTGTTTTTGTGGGCGCAGTTATCACGCCACGTCTGCGTTTGACAGCGGCGTCTGAAGGAACTCGTCTGTGCGCGCCAGCTTCTGCTGAACTTGTGAGCTTTCTCCATGGGATGGATGTAGGCGTCAACGTGTTGTTTCTTCCTGCTGCTTAGGGCGCGATCGCTGTAGCCATGGTGTACTGTTGTGTGCCCTTCTGCAGATCTCAACAGGGAAAAACGCCAGGTGTTTCCTTTCACCAATTTCCTAGCGATGCGGAACTGTGTTCTAAGTGGCGAAAAAACATTTCGCGTGAAAATCTCGTCATCAACGACAAGTCCGCGTCAACTGTGGTGTGTAGCAAACACTTCAACGAAAGTGACTATGTCCCCGGATGCCGAATACGGAAGTTGCTTGCTGGAGCTGTGCCAACCGTCTTTGAACTATATCCGTCGTACATGGTGCCTGCTGCAAAGAGACCGCGTAAGGACCCAGCATGTCGTCGCCCCCCAGCTCCTAGAAATCCTTTAAAGCGAAAAGCAGAACCGCCGCTGCCAGGCCATAAAGACTCCGGTCTGGTGTATGTGGGGGGGTACCTGCTGAAACTCATTAGCGAGTTAGGCTGTGATGCATGCTTGATGATGGTGACGACGACTAACGAAGAAGACCCTCTGTTCACTTTGTTGCACGAACAGGACAAAAGTAGATTTCATTACCCAAATCGTGTGTTCTTGGCACTTTTGGACAACATTGTGGTTTTCTTTGAAACGGCTGCGAAGCGCCTACCTTGGACAAAAGTGCACGAAGTGCTGCAACTTCTTGTTACACCGTACCTCGAACAATCGCCCATTTTGAACTGCCCAGAGGATGTTGGCAACGGTCACAGAAGCCGCACGGCTAGTGTGATTGCTGACAGGTTTCTCAGGCTGCTTCTAGTTAATCACACCAAAATGGTAACAGAAAAAAACGAGAAACCAGTTGCTTACGTGCATAAGCCATCGAGAAATCATTTTAGGCTTTAATGTGCAAGAGTGCTTTATATTGATGAGAAAATAAAGTTTGAATCTGTGAATACCACAAATTTGTTGTAGCCTCACAGCTAATGTCGGACATCGCAGAGCTCCGTCCCAGCGCTCTTCAGTGTTTTCCTTGTCGCTGCGTAACGCGGAGCAACGCCAGAGCATATGAGTGAGATCTATTGTTTCGGGCCCGCGAAGCGGCCGAAAGGCTAGGTCTTTCGGTCCCAACGTGGGAGCGGCCCACTTCGGGCTAGGAAACTAGCACGACCTATTGGACCTCAATAAAGTTCTTTCATCCATCCATCCATCACAGCATTCTTACCTCATATCTTCACGTGCGCATTAAATAACCATATAGCCTAAGTAACGACGTGTGCTGAATAATTGTGAGTGTTGGGTTGATCATCCCCTTTTATTTTTCCAGCGTCGTCTGCTGCTAGCTTACGTCTTCCAGGAGAGGCTCTAAGCCGTTCCGTCCGCATTATATGATACTACTATGTTGACTACCAGCGCTCAAAATGAATATCAAGCTTAAAATAACAGATAAATTGGGTCCGCCAGCTGAGGTTACACAGATATTGCTGGCATGCAGCCTGCCGGCGCGCATCCGTCAATGCGTTTTGCGGAGGCGAAACGGTGAGCTGACAGCGCCACCACAGAGCTACGGCGGCAGGCTGCAACATCCATCATTGCAAAGGCCGTAAGGGGGGAGCGGAGGAGAGAGTCGAGTCCGGCCGTGAAAAGAGGCATTGGCATGATATGTTTTCCGCTAGATGGACATAGTTGTCCATTCTTGGTAATTCTTGGAGCTGTTTGAAAGTTCGTGTGTGTTTTTAGCGGCGATGGCTGCACTATCCCGGCTTTTTTCGAAGCATGGTGTGGCGCAAGAAAACGTAGTTTGATGGCCTCGCCAATGCGCCTACAAATCGACGAATGGGCTCATTTTCGTCGTGACAACTGTCGAACAAAATGCGTTAAGGAGACTCGTTCCGCTACATGGCATTTATGTCGTGTTTTTTTTTCCCGAAGCATTTGCAAGTAACATCGTGGCTCATTCCACTTTCGGCTTCCGTGGGAGACGGACGTGTGATGGCTCGCTCCGTGCGAGGTGCTTCGGCGGCCGCTGCCGGCCGCAGCGACGGGTTTTCTTCTGCATCTTCGGAACACTGACGTTGTTACTGACGTTGCCTTCGGGTGATAGCATGCAGCAGTGTGTGTTTCTGCATGGTGACTTGGCAAAAAGACCATACCGGTTGGAAGACTTTCGGGCACCGTTAGAAGAAGTAGGAGGCATCAAGGCAGTCACTGGCATTGGTGCCTTCCAGATGAATCACATCTGGCTGGTGAATTTGCGAAGCAAAGCTGACAAGGATGCGTTACTTAAAACGGGTGGACTTCAAGTCAAGGGTGGCTTTTGTGCTGTCATCGACCCTATCCAACAGGACGACACCTTGAAGATTCACTGCGTTGACTTTGCTGTCTCAAATGAGAGCATTCGACATGTGTTGAGTGAATTTGGTGAAGTCCTGGAGGTTTTGAACGACAAGTGGACCGCCGCTGGCTTTGAACATGCGACGTCGACGACGAGGGTTGTGAGAATGAAACTGAAGGAAGGTGTAGTGCTTGACGACTTGCCGCATCTTTTCAACTTTGGAGGGGGCACTGTCCTTCTGGTGGCCTCTGGTCGGGCGCCGCTCTGTCTAAGATGCCGCATGCAAGGACATATAAGACGAGACTGCCATACCCCGCGCTGCGGGGGATGCGTTCGGACATGAAAGTCATGATTGCGCCAGGAGCTATGCCAGAGTAACGAAGACTGCTCTGCCAACAGACGACGCCCAAGGGAATTTAATGGACGCCGAGGAAGCCGAGAAGTCTGCCCCTGACAGCAACGCCACGGGACGCGACGCAAAGTTCAGGCGACTGATGAAGAGACAGCCGACGTACCAACGCAAGACAGGCAGGACTCAACGAAGGCAGCAGAGGAGCTTACCGAAACAGGCGGCCGGCATGATAGTAAAGAAATCTTCGAGGAAGACATCAGTGACAGTGCCGAGGTCGCTACAGCAGAAGCCAACGCAGAGGATACGGGAGCGACCGCGGGACGCGGAAAGCGTCCCCGAGCGGAGAGCATGGAACGCAAACGCCCGGAGCGTCAGTGGCATCGCGCCATGGGCGCTAAGGGTAAAAAATATGTCCCCGAAACCCGGTCGGCGTCATCGTCGCCGGTTCGGGGGCAGGGGCGGGATAAGTAAGACTCTGGTATTCCCACTGCACGGTACGAGTCACGGTAAGCGTCGTATTGTGCGTTCACTCTTGCCATCAACATCCATGGCTAGCATAGCTTCGCCTTTGCGCATTGGTACGCTGAACGTACGCGGTTTAGGAGCGCGTCGCAAACAGTAACAGGTGAAGCTAAAGGTGAAGCGCCTGATGCACGAGAAGGACCTTGATGTGCTCGCTCTCCAGGAGACTGTTAGCACTGAGGACGCGACTGATAGCGTGGTATCGCAATTTTCATTGCGGTACCATGTCTGTATGAGCCACGCGGTGGGAACATCAGCTGGGTGTATTCTTTTTCTCAAGAACTCTCTTGGAATTGTCGTAGAAGAAGTTATAAGTTGCTTGCATGGGCGTTTTGTTTTGTGTGACTTTTCTTACGGGAGCACGAAATTTAGAACTATCTATGTATATGCACCTTCACATTTGCGTGAAAGATGTCTGTTTTTCCGTCAGTTGCGCGAGTACCTTTATTGTCAGAGGTGTGTAATCGTGTCGGGCGACTTCAATTGTGTTCTTACCAAAGAAGATCGTAGCACTAATGCCAGGATAAGCGATGAAAGTGTTGATTTGCTTAGGGATAGCCTGAGCGAGTTTTCCTTACACGATGTGGCTCTGTTTGCGAAGGGTGGTAGTCGTCAACACTTCAGACATTTTCAAGGCACTAGTCATGCACGACTAGATAGAGTGTATGTGTGTTCTGAGATTGCGCCTTTGTACCAGAACTATGATGTTGATGCTGTTTCTTTCAGTGATCATTGTTTAGTGTCGTTTGAGCTTGGGCATAAGTGTAAGAAAAAGATTGTATGGGAAAGGTGGAAATTGAATACTAAGTTAATCACACATGAAGAGTTTGTTGATAAGACCAAGATGGAAATCGAAAATTTTTTTAATGACACAAAGCGCAGTGCGGCAGAAAAATGGAAATTATTTAAGCAAAGGATAAAAATAGTGGCAATAGAGAAGGGCTGCCACATGCAGTATCAAGCTCGAAAACGGGAACGCGACCTCCGGTTGGAGCTAAAGGATTTGGTGAAACTCGAAACAGAAAACCCGGGAATATTGACACATCAACTCCAGGTCGTTAAAAACAAAATTGAATGTCTAGAAGAGGATAAATATAGAGGGGCAATTATACGTGCAAGAGCCGAGAAATACCTCGTGGGTGAAGCCCCACCAAAGCGAGAGCTTATCAGATGAAAAAGCATGCGCTCGTGGTAACGAAAGACTAGAAATAAAAATAAATGGTAAGATATTGCAATAACATAATGATATGATGAAAGCTTTTGAAAGTTACTATCAAGAATTGTTTTCTTATCGTGAGCCAAAGGAGTCGAACTATGCAGATGAGTTCTTGACAGAAATGCCGATACTTAATGACGATAGGAAACAAAACTATTAGAAATGACCATTACGATAGGGGAAATTGAGAGGGCGATAGACGATCTTAGCACGGGCAAGTCACCTGGTTCAGATGGAATTAATGCCGCTTTTTACAAGGCGTTCAAGTCGGATATGACCGCAGCATTGCATGAGATATTTTCAGAGTCTTTAGATCAGGGGACTTCGCCTCCATCGTTCAATCGCGCGCACACTGTACTTATTCCTAAAGGAAAAGAGAAACATGTCTTACGTAAAGTGACAGGGTACAGGCCAATCACGTTGACGAACGTGGATTACAAGGTATTAATTAAAGTGCTGGCGAGGAGGTTGCAGGGGGTTATACACAAGTTGGTCGGGCCACATCAGACCTGCGGCATTAAGGGTAGGAGCATATTCACGAATATTCACGTCGCCAGGGGCATTTTGCAGTACTGTGATAGTGCACTTCTTAAGGTAGCTATGTTACAAATAGATCTAGCCGAAGCTCTTGATATGGTGCCACACCATATTCTGTCTATGTTAATTGAATACGTTGGTCTTGGTTCGGTCATGTGTAAAGGTATTAGGATGGCATACAAAAGCTCAACTACAAATCTGATTGTGAACGGAGAACTTTCACAGCGCATACAAGTCCTTTCCTCTGTGCGCCAGGGGTGTCCGTTAAGCCCTTTACTTTTTGCTTTATTTTTAGAACCACTCTGTAGGGAATTTATTAGCAGTGCTGGAATTAAAGGGTTTAGGTTACAGGCATGTGAAGTGCGTGTTTTGGCATACGCCGACGATATTGCCTTTTCTGCTGTTGATGGAGAGAGCGTCAATTCGTTATTAAGACTCACTGAATCGTTTTGCGACACAAGTGGAAGTTTGATGAACAAGGATAAAAGTGTGGGTTTGTGGCATGGCAACTGGGATCACACACCCCATTCTTTTGGAAATATTCGGTGGCTCACGACACCTAGCCGTTATCTCGGGTACCACTGGACAGATGTAAAGACAGCGAATCGCTTTGGCCAGGGCTTAAAGTCTCCCTTCATAGGAGAGGGGGCCCTCATAAAACGTGTATATATATATATATATATATATATATATATATATATATATATATATATATATATATATATATATTGTTACGGGGGTTTTATTGAGGATTCTACGAGAGCGACGATCGTAGCAGCAGCGCGCAGGGCGTAGCCAGAGAGCGAATTGTCGGTGTGTGCCAGCCGATGGCGATGGGCCTTCATGCTTGTTGATCTTCTTCCTCACAATCACCCCCGGTATGGAGAGGTAGCCATCCTGGCGATCTAGATAGAGGTCAGAGGATCATAATATGCCTTGAGGCGGTCAATGTGGACTGTCTCTCGCCCGCGACGACGGAGATCGGAAGATGGCGTAAGGGGTTCGACCATGTAATTGACAGGGGAGGTTTGCGCAACCACGCGGTAGGGTCCGTGGTACTTTGGAAGGAGCTTAGATGAAAGGCCGGGAGCAGCATCTGGAGGCACCCAAAGCCACACGAGGGAGTCGATAGGAAAAGGGTCCGGAGGTGGCTTGGAGTCATGGCGCTGTTTTTGGCGACACTGTTCATCATAGGTGAAAGATCGGGCAAGTTGTCGGCATCTCTCAGCGTGCTGGGCGAGCTCAGACACAGGTTGGCAGTCGGCAGGGTCTGGGTGATACGGGAGAATTGTATCAATCGTGCTGGAGGGCTCGCGGCCATAAAGCAAAAAGAATGGTGAGAATCCGGTAGTGGCTTGGCAGGCGGTGTTGTACGCGTATGTGACAAACGGAAGTACAACATCCCAATTGCAGTGGTCGGAGGCAACGTACATAGACAACATGTCACCAAGGGTCCGGTTAAATCGTTCAGTTAAGCCATTGGTCTGTGGGTGATAAGCGCTAGTAGTGCGGTGAATAATTTGGCATTCAGATAGGAGGGATTGCAGCACGTCCGAGAGGAATACACGTCCCCGATCACTCAGGAGTTCACGAGGTGCGCCATGGCGAAGAATGAAGTTGTGTAGAATAAATGATGCAACGTCTTTTGCTGTTGAAGCAGGCAAGGCGGCAGTTTCAGCATACCTTGTCAAATGATCTACGGCAACGACAATCCATCGGTTTCCAGCACCAGTGCATGGAAGGGGCCCGTATAAATCGATGCCGACGCGGTCAAACGGGAGGGGTGGGCATGGGAGTGTCTGGAGAGGTGCTGTGGAGAGGTGCGAGACTGGTTTGCGTCGTTGGCAGGGGATGCAAGAGCGGACGTACTTGCAGACGAAGTTGTACATGCCCCGCCAATAATATCGTCGACTGAGCCGCATGTACGTCTTAGACACTCCACCGTGACCACACTGTGGGTCATTGTGGAAAGCGGAGCACAATTCTTGACGAAGATTACGGGGTACGACTAGTAACCATGTGCGGCCGTCGTTGTGGTAGTTGCGGCGGTATAAAAGTCCGTCGCGGATAGCGAAATGCTGTGCCTGGCGTGGCAGTGAGCGAGGTGGCGACGCTGTCGGAGGGCTTGACAAAAAGTTCAAAATGGTGGCGATCCATGGGTCGTTTCGTTGTTCTGAGGCCATGTCCAGGATGTCAAGCGGCGACATATCTTGATCGCGAGTAGAAGTGCTGTCGTCTGAGATGAGGGGAAAACGAGAAAGGGCGTCAGCGTCAGAGTGTCGGCGGCCAGAGCGATAGACGACGCGGATGTCGTAGTCCTGGATTCGGAGAGCCCAACGAGCGAGGCGGCCTGACGGGTCCTTCAGGTTCGACAACCAGCAAAGAGCGTGGTGGTCCGTTACGACGTCAAAAGGACGACCGTAAAGATAGGGGCGAAATTTCTGAAGAGCCCATATGATAGCCAAGCACTCTTTTTCTGTGACGGAGTAATTGGTCTCAGGTTTCGTGAGCGCACGACTGGCATAGGCGACCACGTATTCGGTGTTGGCGTCCTTACGTTGTGCGAGCACAGCACCAAGGCCAACACCACTGGCATCAGTGTGAATTTCTGTCCGTGCGCCGGGATCGAAGTGGCGCAAGATTGGCGGAGATGTAAGCAGGCGGCGAAGAGTCGTAAACGCGTGATCACAGGCTTCCGACCAGGTAGACAGTTCATTGTCGCCGTGGAGAAGTGCATTCAAGGGTGCGATGACATTAGCGAAATTGCGAACGAAGCGTCGAAAATATGAGCATAGGCCAATAAAGCTGCGTAGTGCTTTCAGGGTAGTGGGCTTTGGGAAATCGGATACGGCCCGGAGTTTGGCAGGATCGGGGAGAATGCCTTCTTTGGAGACAACGTGGCCTAATACAGTCAGTTTTCGAGCCGCAAACTGGCACTTTTTCAAGTTAAGCTGGAGGCCAGCATTCTGGAGACAGGTCAAAACTTGATGTAAACGGTGCAGATGAGTCGAAAAATCTGGGGAAAAGACGACAATGTCATCAAGATAGCAGAGACAAGTGCGCCACTTCAGGCCGCGCAGGATGCCGTCCATCATGCGTTCAAAGGTCGCGGGCGCGTTGCAGAGACCGAACGGCATCACAGTGAATTCGTACAATCCGTCTGGTGTTACGAACGCCGTTTTCGAACAGTCAGCGTCAGCCATTGGCACTTGCCAGTATCCAGAGCGGAGATCCAAGGAAGAAAAGAACTCCGCACCCTGCAAACAGTCCAGGGCGTCATCGATACGGGGTAACGGATACACATCCTTTCGGGTAATCTTGTTAAGCCGTCGATAATCGACGCAAAATCGTATGGTACCGTCTTTTTTCCGAACCAGGACGACTGGCGAGGCCCAGGGACTGTTGGAAGGTTGAATGACACCACGTTGGAGCATGTCTTTCACCTGCTCATCGATAACGTGCCTTTCGCTCACCGATACTCGGTAAGGACGCTGTCGAATGGGCGCATGGCTTCCAGTATCGATGGTGTGCGACACAGCCGTCGTGCGGCCAAGCGACGTTGCGTGGGAGTCAAACGAGGATGAGAAACCTTCGAGCAAGCGAAGAAGCTGGTCGCGCTGCGTCGTCGTAAGGTCGCTTGCAATAGTTGGTGTGAAAGACCGCGGCAGTGACTGAGGAGGCGAGGTCTCAAGGGCGGCCAGGTCAGCGGAGTCTTCCATGGTGTCGAAAATTGAAGAAGATGGCAGTGGTTCGGCTCTCCCTAGGCTTTCACGGTGGCGCAGGGTGACTGGTGCGGCCGTTGGGTTTGACACGTACATCACAGAGGTGCCAGAATTGAACTGAAGGACGGCAAACGGTAGTGGTAGTGATCGGCGGCGAAGTAGAAGGTCAGAGGGTGCGAAAAGCAAGGTGCCGTCGGTGATAGAAATACAAGAGATGCTGACAAGAGCAGTAGACCAGGCCGGTATAACGGTGTCTTCGGAAACTGCGATTTTACAAGAGTCTGTGTGGTCATTGATAATATCTGGGGAAAACGGAAACAACTCGATTTCGGCGCGGGCGCAATTGATGATCGCATGGTGCGTAGAGAGAAAATCCCAGCCTAATATCACGTCGTGAGAACATGATGGCAACACGATGAATTCGATGACATAGACGACATTCTGAATGACGACACGGGCTGTGCAGGCGCCGGACGGCTCGACGTGCTGTGCGTTGGCGGTACGAAGAGATAGTCCAGAAAGTGGTGTCGTCACTTTTCCGATTCGGCGGCAAATGCGGGCATCAATTGCTGAAAGAGCAGCGCCAGTGTCGACGAGGGCTAGCGTCCGTATTCCTTCTATGGCGACATCAATAACGTTCTTCGGGGAAATTTGAGGCCTTAGACATTTCGCTGGCACCGCAGTTCTTGCCTCCTGAACTGCGCTAGTTAGTTTTCCTGGCGCAGAGGGCTCCGCCGTCGTTGCATGGGTGAAAGGGAACGGCGGTGAGGAGAAGGCGAACGACGGGAGGAGAATGGTGCCTCAGCGACAGGAGCAGATTCGCGGTCGTCCGAATAACTACGGCGGGGCTGACGTGGCGCATACGTGACCCATGGTGGACGCATGTTGTTGGAGACGTTCGTTACACGAAAGCGACAGTAACGTGCCACATGTCCAGGAAGACCACAATGAAAACAGATAGGACGGTTGTCTTCTGTGCGCCAAGGATCTTCAGCTCGTGCGTACTGTACTGCTGGTCGAGCGGGTGGAGATGCTGGCGGGCGCGTATGTGGGCGACGTGGGCCGTAACTTTGTAGCACAGGCCTCGAAGCGACTTCAGCGTACGTCAGAGGAGCAGCAGTTGGAGCCTGAAGGAGAGAAGGTGGAACTTGATCGGCTACCTGATCCCTGATGATGTTTTGGAGAGCAGGCGCCAATGGAGGACTCGACTGGCCGTGCATAAGCGGCATCAGCGAAAGCTGACGAGCGACTTCTTCTCGAACGAAATCCTTAATCTGTTGCAATATCTATCTATATATATATATATATATATATATATATATATATATATATAAACGCGGTGCGCGCTGGCGCTGGCAACCGAATAATAAACGCAGGATTTCTGTTTTGCGGTCGTATTATCCAATTTTGGGCAAAAATGTGATCGTATTAAACGCATGAAAATGCATTATTTCCGAGGGATGTGTTGGCCGGGAATAAAACAAAAATGTATTAGGCTGAAAAACGTATTATGCAGAATTGTATCAATGAGATTCCACTGTATATAATAAGATATGCTATAGATTAAGCGTTGAGAGAGGTGTTTGCGATGATCACACTGCAGTGAAGCCAATTGTCTCTCCAATTGAACAAATGCTTATGAATGCTATACAAATATATTTCGGGCATTTATTCAACGTGTCAATCGAATCAAGCATTAAATGAAATTATTTTGGGAACGATTCTTCAAAAATAACACGTGATATACAGGCCTAAAGATATGTCAACTCAAAGTGTGTAACATTAGTTGACTCAATGGATTCAGAACCTCAGGCACGGCAATTGTATATTTTATTTTCGATACCCCTTGCCTAATAAAGTGGGCAAATTACATACGTCTTTGTAATTACAGACTTGTGATGCACAACTAAAAGAATGAAAATTGAGTGGCAAGCCAAACAGACCATAGTGAACCATTACTGATGCACGAGCAGGTAGCTTCACACTCAGGTGCCTTGTGAAACAGTACGCTGCGCCAAGACTACAGCCAAGACGCTCTGTCGAACAGGGTGGTGACCCGTGGTTTCAGGAGGCGTTGCCCGCGCTCTTCAGTGTCTCAGCGAATTGCATTCAACAGTACGACGATACCTGTTTTCTTCTGTTTTGCTAACACCCCATCAACCAAACATTCGCGATTAATAAATCATTATTCGGGAAATTGTAGAGCATAATTTCCCCGCACAAAGCACTAATGTCAAAAAATTCAACTCCAGCACTTGTCAAATGGGTGCCGCAGTGCCACCGTCGGACTGCCGAGGGGGGGCCGGGCCCCTCCTTAAAAAATGGAGGGGGGGGCCGGGCCCCCCCGGGCACCCCCTGACTTTAAGCCCTGGCTTTGGCTTAGCAAGGCGGAGGAACTGCGTGCGACAACTGAAGCATGGGGTGGCCGAGAATTATCGATTTTCTCTCGGTCCGCAATGTGTAACGTTTTTCTGACTGCTAAAATCATGTACCTTTTGCAAGCACTTAGTTGTACGCGTAAAAGCATTCAAAAAATCCACAGGATATTTGCTACATTCATCTGGAGATCTACATGGGAGTGCACAGCAAGAACTAATTTGTTTCGTCGAGTTAAGTAAGGAGGGCTTTCTTTGTGTCATCTGTTTCTCAACCAAGTAGTATCACGTTTCATGCTGATAAGAGGTCAAAGAGATGCCTTTTTACGTTGTTTATTTCAAAGAATGTTATTACATCATATGCCTGACTTCTTTGTATCGTCAGGGAGGGGGGAACGACACTCCTTGTCGCCATTCTTCCGCGAAGTTGTGTTGTCCTATCGATTCCTAAGAGCGAGGTTTCCTATGGATTACATATCTAACGTGAAAAAAAAGCGCCTTATGAAGGACCTAATTCAGAATGTATTCCCTGTGCCCATTTATCGGTTAATGTTTAAAAAAGCACTCGGCCAAGACGTTCTAAAACGAGTTAAAAACATGTGGATACCGCCTAACGTAAAGGCCTTCTTCTTCAAGCTTCATACAGGAACCTTGCCAGTGAAAACGTGGCTGGAGGATAGAGGGATTTATGTACCATGGGGAAGCACGTCTTTCCTGTGTAATAAGCCTGAAACTATTGAACATGTATTCATTGATTGTAATAATGCCATATTCTTTTGGGACATATTGCAGAGAACCTTAAAGATAGAACTACCTATTAATCCACACGGAATTCGCTTTTTGCCCTTTGAATGTTCTGTACTGCATTTGGATGTTATATTTTTACTGGGTCTCCGTTCGGTTTGGCGCAGCATGTTAGCGTATAGACACTGTGATGTTAAAGTTCCATCTGTTCATGAGTGTTTTGTGAAAATTGTTGTCAAAGTTCGTGAGGTGTATAAGACGACTGACTGTGATGATGTCATACCTTTGCTTGATGCATTAACGCACATGAAACGGGTATGATGTGTGATTGTTAGAATATCTTGACCTGTAGTCAAGAAGGCAATAAAGAAAAAAAAAAACATCGTGGCTTTGTGGTAGCGCACCTGCTTGCCACGCAAACGGCCCGGGTTCGATCCTCAATGGGACCGAAGATTTTTATTGTTTAATTTATTTGCATCTTTCTTGATTTTTCGGTCACGGACGATTTTTCGCTCACATGCGACGTAGCGACGTTGACACCGACAGCGGCATTTCTGCGAATCGAGCTCTCTAAAGGCCGAGACAGACGGTACGATTTCCCATGCGATGCGACGTCCGACACGGCGGTGGGGTAACCGGAATGGTGACCTTTCATAGCATCGGACAGCCACCATTTCCTCTCCCCCACCGCCGCGTCGGCCGTCGCATCGCATGAAAAATCGTACCATCTGTCTCGCGCTTAACGCTATCGCGTTAAAACCACGATTATAAGAGACGCCGTAGTGGAGGGCTCCGAACATTTCGACCACCTGGGGTTCATTAACGTGCACCTAAATCTAAGTACACGGGCCTCAAACATTTTCGCCTCCATCGAAAACGCAGCCGCCGCTAAAGAGAGACATAGAGAGAAAGAAAGGGAAGAAAGAGAAATAAAGATACAAGCATGTGATCTTTTTTACGAGCTGGCAGCTGAGCAATGATCTCTTGCATACTACCTGAAGGCTTGAAGACTGCCGGGACGAGATCCTAGCTAGGAATGAACGAAAGTTTTAAGGGCTCGTTTTTCTTAGCTAGACACAACATTATAGTTAGAACCAACAGACAACCTAGCCAAGGAAAGTGTAGGGGACGTTATCGTAGTAATTGTCAGCATAGGCGTGCGCACGAAGGGGGCGGGGGGGGGCGCCCTCTTAGTCACCCAAGAGACAACTTGTCGCCGTCACGGACCGAACCCGCAACCTTCGAATCCAGTGCTTCACCAATTGAGCTACGGCGGCGGTCGTCCTCACGTCTAGTTTATCGGTATATCTGTGCATTTAAACCTGGCAGTGTCAGTCAGCATCGCTCAGCTATAGTGCCTAGAATATATATTCTAGGAACTATAGCTCAGCCATGACGGCACTGATTAACGGCTAGTCTGTCGGATCTAACTAATGTTGTGTCTAACAAATAAAAACGAGCTCTTAAAGGGACACTAAAGGCAAATAACAATTTATGTTAGAGTGACAGCTCGATGTATGACAAAGTCTAAAATGGCAATATTATCAACAGCAGTGCCCTACGTACCGAGAAATTAAGCTAAATGTATCACACGATCAGCGCCACGAGTGGGACATTTTGGAAGTGATCCCGATGACGTGGGAGAGTCCGAATACAATTAATCACTAGTAATCAAACTAGCTGCAATAAAAAAAGAACCTTCCGTGCATCAAGAGACGTAATAAAATGCTGCTTGTTCGTTTCTGTTCGATTCATGGAAAAAAGAACCTCTTTGGCGTTGCCATGGGGA